>NW_027361823.1:14125000-14257500 GCF_039654945.1 Dendrobates tinctorius | reverse complement strand
GGTCCCTAAGGTTGTGTTTGTGATGTTGTTCAGGTTGTTTCCTAATCAACATATATAACCTATTTGTGATCGTAGTGAGCATGTGCAGCTTTACGTGGGGCGGTAGCTGTGAGCGAGGCACTCATCTTCTGTAGTGCCCCAACACACTACATGAAAGAGTAGCTGGCTGGGTGTTGATGTTGGTGCTGTGAGGGCCTTGCAATAATGCAGGGTGCCTGTAGACAATCCATTCTAAAACACAGTCTTTGGTAAGACTTGGTAAGGACTTGGTAAGGATTGTGAACAAGTGGTAGTGAGTACAAAGTCTTAAGGAAGTTTCTTTCACCATGTAAAGAATTTTCACACACACAGTATCTTTCCACTGTAGTCTACTCCAAGGCCATTGAATCACACTTTTTCATCCTGCTTCGTCACAGCCTAGCTTGTTGCCAAAGTCCTGTTCAGTAAGCTTTTCTACCTGCTCAGTGGTTCCACATCCTATTTTTGTCCACTTGTCCCATGAACTCAGTCCTGTTTAGGTTTGTTACCTTCAGCGTTTAGGAAGCCCAAGGTTTCTAAAGACACATCATCCTATCCAAGGACCACTTTAAGGTGGAAGGCCACTCTGTCTCTTGAGTCACTTCAAGGTCACACTACACTCTTGTTCCTCAATCTCCTTCTCTATAGTTCACCCACATTAGCAGCACTGCTCACAGAAACTTTCTACTTGAACATGAACTTGTCCCTATCTGCCTAACTACAGGAAGTGTTCTCTTTCCCTAACATTAACCATTTCCATTATGGGCTAGTCCTGAACATTAACTCTATCCTTACCCTAACGGCACCTAACTACAGTCAGTATTCTATTCTACCTTTGTTTTGTCCTAAGTCCTAAACTATGTCTCACCCGACACTATACACTACACTCTGTTTCTAACATTACTTATCTTACGCTATTACACATTATACAGTCAAACATTACATGACACAAAATGAACAAAGATGCAAGGCATAATACACAACATATGTTACATGAGTGGTGTCTTCAGGGGAAGGAATACGGCAGTCCAGTCCATACCCCTCATACATGTATGATCGTTATTCTCTATGTTGGCCAGATCCTTAGTGGTGTACGTATCCTGTGTATAGCTGATAGATGTTGTTAATGAGACAACTTTTTAGAAATGCATGACAATAAATCTGTCAATAGAATTACTGACTATTACTTTACCTTTTTAATAGCAAATCAGTGGCTGGAAAATATTCTGGTCACTGCCTAGTTGAGTTCATATGCTTATACACCTTAGATATCTGTCGGCTGAACATGATTGGCTGATTTCATCTCTTGCTTACTTTCCTAACTCTTTCAATGTTCAAAAGTGATTAAGTGAATAAATCTCTGCCAGACTTCTCTGTCAGCAGATGATTTACTATGGTAACAAAGGATAAGGGTATATTAACATTATCCTGTGAAGATTGGACCATCATCATTATTGGAGAAAGTACAGTGGGTACGGAAAATTTTCAGACCCCTTTAAATTTTTCACTCTTTGTTTCATTGCAGCCATTTGGTAAATTCAAAGAAGTTCTTTTTTTCTCATTAATGTACACTCTGCACCCCATCTTGACTGAAAAAACCCCCAGAAATATAGAAATTTTTGCAAATTTATTAAAAAAGAAAAACTGAAATATCACATGGTCATAAGTATTCAGACCCTTTGCTCAGACTCTCATATTTAAGTCACATGCTGTCCATTTCCTTGTAATCCTCCTTGAGGTTGTTCTTCTCCTTCATTGGAGTCCAGCTGTGTTTAATTAAACTGAGGACTTGATTTGGAAAGGCACACACCTGTCTATACAAGACCTCACAGCTCACAGTGCATGTCAGACCAAATGACAATCATGAGGTCAAAGGAACTGGCCAAGGAGCTTAGAGACAGAACTGTGGCAAGGCACAGATCTGGCCAAGGTTACAAAACAATTTCTGAAGTACTCAAGGTTCCTAAGAGCACAGTGGCCTTAAATGGAAGAAATTTGGGACAACTGGAAGTCTTCCTAGACCTGGCCATCCAGGCAAACTGAGCAATTGTGGGAGAAGAGCCTTGGTGAGAGAGGTAAAGAAGAACCCCAAGATTACTGTTACTGAGCTCCACAGATGCAGTAGGGAGATGGAAGAAGTTCCACAAAGTCAACTATCACTGGAGCCCTCCACTAGTCAGGCCTTTAAGGCAGAGTGACCCAATGGAAGCTTCACCTCAGTATCAGACATATGAAAGCCTGCATAGTGTTTGCTAAAAAACACATGAATGATTCCCAGACTATGAGAAACAAGATTCTCTGGTCTGATAAGACAAAGATAGAACTTTTTGGTGATAATTCTAAATGGTATGTATGGAGAAAACCAGGCACTGCTCATCACTTGCCCAATAAAATACCAACAGTGAAACATGGTGGTGGCAGCATCATGCTATGGGGTTGTTTTTCAGCTCCAGGGACAGGACGACTGGTTGCAATTGAAGGAAACATGAATGCAGCCATGTACAGGGATATCATGGATGAAAATCTCTTCCAGAGTGCTCTGGACCTCAGACTTCGCCAAAGGTTCACCTTCCAACAAGACAATGACTCTAAGCACACAGCTAAAATAACAAAGGAGTGGCTTCAGAACAACTCTGTGACCATTCTTGACTGGCTCATCCAAAGCCCTGACCTAAACCCAATTGAGCATCTCTGGAGAGACCTGAAAATGGCTGTCCACCAACGTTCACCATCCAACCTGATGGAACTAGAGAGGATCTGCAAGGAAGAATGGCAGAGGATACCCAAATCCAGGTGTGAAAAACTTGAAGACTCATGGCTGTGCAAGCTCAAAAGGGTGCTTCTATTCAATACTGAGCAAAGGGTCTGAATACTTATGTCCATGTGATAATTCAGTTTTTCTTTTTTAATAAATTTGCAAGAATTTCTACATTTCTGTTTTTTTTCAGTCAAGTTGGGGTGCAGAGTGTACATTGATGAGAAAAATGAACTTTTTTAATTTACCAAATGGCTGCAATGAAACAAAGAGTGAAAAATTTAAAGGGGTCTGAATACTTTCCGTACCCACTGTATACACACTTTTCACTCAACCCAATTTTTCATCCAAACCCAAAGAAATTCTATCACTTTAGCTTTGATCAATAATATTGTGACCATCTGAAAAAACTTGCTATTATTTTCCACTTCTGCTACCATTGAGCATTTATATTATGAACAGACAAGCCGCCATTGGATTGTCTGGAAAAGATTACACATACTCTGAATTCTACAGAAACTGAAACATAAACTTTTATTCTTTTGGTAATTTATCTGGTTCATTAAAAGTGAGATAAACAATCATCATTGTTAAAAGCTTTGTAAATGTGAATATGAGCAGATACATGTCATGTTTCAACTAGTTATCTTACTGGAAAGAGAAGAATCAAATAATGCGTTGCCAATATTTGTCTTATAGTTCCACTATGATTCCAACAATAGCTTTATTCTTTCAGTTCTTTCAGATTATTTTGGTTACTTGTCATTTCTTGTGAAGTTAGATCACCCAAGAAGCTGAACTCATGCTGATTTTTGATGGTTTATAATCCTATAAAGAGCGTTCAAATGCTTAATATTTGAAGTATGTCTTTTCTAGATTGTTCTAAAGCTGTAGATTACCAGCAATGCTCAAGGACGTGTTTTATACATTTTAACTTCATGTACATCGAATGCTATAAAGTCGGTTGAAAATAGCTTTTGTTTGTAATCAAAAATGTCATCTGAGTCACATAAGATGACATCCTGTTCGAGTCACTTGACAAAGGCAGTCAGTGAGAAGCCTTGGCAGTTATGTGACCGAAAAATTGCATGTCAGCACTACCTGTCCTCCTGAGAAGACATTGAGAGCAGAAAGTGTGTGGAGCAGAAATTGTGTGGGTTGAGGGCAGCTGACTGGCTAATTTTATTATTTTATAATCATTCCTGCTTCTTTAAACATTTTTGGGGGAGAATGGATTCTGATGATTTCTTTAAGGAGTCTGGGGTCTAAGGGGTAAGGTTTCTCCTTGTGGAGAGTGACATACCAGCGCTGGCTTGTCAAGGTAAGGAGGCTTATTCACCGTGCAATGCTCCTCTGGGAAATATGCAAATTGCCTTTTCAGAGAGAAAGAGGACTTGATCTCTATAGCACCACCTGTTGGAAGTAGCGATCCTACAAGTCACAATCAACCCTTTAACGAGTCTTGCAATATGACTTAGGATTAAAGCCAAATTAGAGTCTCAATTTGCAGACATGGTGTTTCAGGCTATTGGCCCACGTCAGTGCAAAGTATGAGAACTGATTTGGCTAGGTGAGAGGTTCTGGACTATGGTCTAAGGGTCACGCTTCAATGTCCCAGCGATCCCATCAACAATCCGACGTGGATGGGATCGCTGGGACATAGTTAGCTGATCACTGGTGAGCTGTCACATAGACAGACTCACCAGTCATCAGGACCAGCAAACAAGCTGGTATCCAGGGTAAACAGCGGGTAACTAAGAGCAGCGCGTCTCTTAGTTACCCGCTGTTTACCCTGGATACCAGCTCCCAGCATCGCTGATCGTTGGTCTCTTGCTATCACAGGCAGCGATGTGTGCTGCCCAGCAGGACACCAATGACAAAATTATGGCCCAGAGCATTAAGCAACGATTAACAATCAGCCATCTGATTGTTGCTACATGTCACACGCAACAATGTCGTTTTGACATCGCTGCAACGTCACCAAACTGGTGACATTGCAACGATATCGTTCACAATATCGTTGTGTGTAACGGCCCCCTAGGGGGTAAGGTTTCTCCTTGTGGAGAGTGACATACCAGCGCTGGCTTGTCATTGTAAGTAGGCTTATTCGCCATGCTTAAGGAGTCTAAAAGCTCATAGCTCAAAAAATTTAAGAGATATAGTACGAAGTTCTCCCATGTAGCAACCTCATTTATGTGCACTGCTATTTATTCTGGCTGGAAAACATATCCCTGAACACAACTAGGTCGCCAGTAGCAGAGGAGATGGGGAAATTATGATCTCCGTCTCCTCTACAGCTGTGCTCAGAACCTGTCATGCGAGAGGATCGGAGCACAGTAACATGACACCAGGCTCCCGCTCGCAGCAGAGGGTGATTAGCAAATCGCATCTGATACTCTCGCATCAGAAGCCATTTGGTGGTGTCATTCCAGCCTTAAGGTTAAATGCATATTTTTGTTCCAAGAGAATACACAAACATAACACGAAGTATAGTCCTCTTTCTGTTGGAAAAGAAAAGTAGTTTCTGGTTGCGCAATGCCAGTTGATCAGAAAAGTAAGAAAAAATTGTTCTGTTTCACAAATATTATACTAGTATCAATACATGTCATATTTCTAAACAGTAATTTGAACATTCAATTTATATAAAATTTGAATTTTCACTAAATTTTTAACTGTTTAGATATTTTTTCAAATTTATTAGAGAATATACACTCACTGGCCACTTTATTAGGTACACCATGCTAGTAAGGGGTTGGACCCCCTTTTGCCTTCAGAACTGCCTCAATTCTTCGTGGCAGAGATTCAACAAGGTGCTGGAAGCCTTCCTCAGAGATTTTGGACCATATTGACATGATGGCATCACACAGTTGGCGCAGATTTGTCGGCTGCACATCCCTGATGCGAATCTCCCGTTCCACCACATCCCAAAGATGCTCTATTGGATTGAGATCTGGTGACTGAGGAGGCCATTTGAGTACAGTAAACTCATTGTCATGTTCAAGAAACCAATCTGAGATGATTCGAGCTTTATGACATGGCGCATTATCCTGCTGAAAGTAGCCATCAGATGTTGGGTACATTGTGGTCATAAAGGGATGGACATGGTCAGCAACAATACTCAGGTAGGCTGTGGCGTTGCAACGATGCTCAATTGGTACCAAGGGGCCCAAAGAGTGCCCAGAAAAAATTCCCCACACCATGACACCACCACCACCAGCCTGAACCGTTGATACAAGGCAGGATGGATCCATGCTTTCATGTTGTTTACGCCAAATTCTGACCCTACCATCCGAATGTCGCAGCAGAAATCGAGACTCATCAGACCAGGCAACGTTTTTCCAATCTTCTACTGTCCAATTTCGATGAGCTTGTGCAAATTGTAGCCTCAGTTTCCTGTTCTTAGCTGAGAGGAGTGGTACCCAGTGTGGTCTTCTGCTGCTGTAGCCCATCTGCCTCAAAGTTCGACGCACTGTGCGTTCAGAGATGCTCTTCTGCCTACCTTGGTTGTAACGGGTGGCAATTTGAGTCACTGTTGCCTTTCTATCAGCTCGAACCAGTCTGCCCATTCTCCTCTGACCTCTGGCATCAACATGGCATTTCCGGCCACAGAACTGCCGCTCACTGGATTTTTTTTCTTTTTCGGACCATTCTTTGTAAACCCTAGAGATGGTTGTGCGTGAAAATCCCAGTAGATCAGCAGTTTCTGAAATTCTCAGACCAGCCCTTCTGGCACCAACAATCATGCCACGTTCAAAGGCACTCAAATCACCTTTCTTCCCCATACTGATGCTCGGTTTGAACTGCAGGAGATTGTCTTGACCATGTCTACATGCCTAAATGCACTGAGTTGCCGCCATGTGATTGGCTGATTAGAAATTAAGTCTTAACACACAGTTGGACAGGTGTACCTAATAAAGTGGCCAGTGAGTGTATATAATCATTATAGCTTGTTTAATGGAAATCTGAAGTAGCTGTGTCAGACTCTGCAATTATTACTTATTCTCATTTCCATGCTTTAACCAGCAGATCTTATTATTCAAATTGATTATTATTAAATATTATTAAAAATTTTTAAAACTAAAATATTATGGTAAAATAAAAGCTAACAAAACAGTTCTGTGCTTAACATTATGCCGTTTGTCTATGTTACTGTTGCTGGCCGCATGAATGACAATCATCTTTGGTGTCAGCTATATTGCAAGGTACAGACATCAGCATATGCCCAGGAAAGGGTTGGCACTTACTGGAAGGTGTGAATAATGGTGTTCCGCCACCATGCTGTTGGGAGGAGTAGCGAGTAGAATATAGACTTAGACATTTAATCCTAAAATGGTCCATGTGCAGTGCCTGTTGACAGATTCAGCCTGGGGCTTATTTATCCTTGGAAATTGTGGCAGTGGACTGAAGCCTGGAATGACTTGCCAGTTGAAGAGTTAGCAGTGAGTGTGAGCCAGGGAAGTGTGATATCAGGTCACCTGTTTGGAAGTTTGTCAGGTATGCTTGGATAAGTCTCTAGAGTGGCATGATTTGTCCACTTCTCTGATTAAGGCCTAGCAGCTTGTCAACTGAAGGCAAGTTGATAGTGACTGCTTGCTAGTCTGCCACTAGAAGGGGCTGGCAGTGTAGGATGGGAGTTTGCTTTATTGTGTGAAACCTGCCACTAAACTGGTGTATGTTGAGTGTACTGAAAGCTTGAGTGGACTTAGCTCTGGTAAGACTTCTACAACATTAGGGAGAAAGTCAACCTGGATGGAGCCATAGAGGGATGAGCAGTGTCGGCTCATGCCCAGCAAAGACTGCAGCTGTGTCCTGTGATAGAAGGCTGCTCAGTGAGGATGTTAGGTGCTATAGCAGATGTCTAGAAACCTGAGGCCTGGGAGCTGGTCTGAATTGTCAGTCCTGGGACACAGTGGACTGAACAAAGCATTTACAGAAATATGTTGTGAGATAAGCGCTCTTGAGAGCAAGACCTGAATTGATGGAGAATATACAAGAGCAAGAAGTATATTTTCGTGGGAGATGTGTGAAATAACTTACTGATGACTTGTGGCTTCTGCAGAGGTAGCGTTGATCTGAATTAGTGACATGCTTATTAAATATTGTAGTGTATTCTGTTTGAGTTTAATGACATGAAGCAACAGCACTTCTTTTGTGTATGGTAACTTTTACTATTTTGTGTGTCAATTGACAATTCCAAGTGAATAAAAGTGAAGTTAAAGAGGTCCTGTGACCAGGTCAAAAGTCGTCTTGTTTTGCTTGGGTTTTATTCTTTCTGCTCCCTAAGAATTCAGTTTTATTAATATTTTATTATTATTACTAGCTGAAGAGCCCGGCGTTGCCTGGGCATAGTAACCAACTGTGGTTAGTTATAACAAATTATAATGATTATATTGCACATAGATAGGCATGGGACTATGGGATGGAGGATATGTATGATGGGTATATGGGCATGGGACTATGAGATGAAGGATGTATGATGGGTATATGGGCACTCGACTATGGGATGGAGGATATGTATGATGGGTATATGGGCACGGGCCTATGGGATCGTGGATATGTATGATGGGTATATGGGCACGGGACTATGGGATGGAGGATATTTATAATTTGCTATAACTAACCACAGTTAGTTGCTATGCCCTGGCAGCGCCGGGCTCTTCAGCTATTTGCACATAAAAACTGTGCATCTAATCCTATCCTGTGTGACACTGTCTGCTGAGCCGTTTATTTAATCCTATTCTGTGTGATACTGTCTGCTGAGCCGTGTATCTAATCCTATCCTGTGTGATACTGACTGCTGAGCTGTGTATCTAATCCTATCCTGTGTGATACTGTCTGCTGAGCCATGTATCTTATCCTATCCTGTGTGATACTGACTGCTGAGCTGCGTATCTAATCCTATCCTGTGTGATACTGACTGCTAAGCCGTGTATCAAATCCTATCCTGTGTGATACTGACTACTGAGCTGTGTATCTAATCCTATCCTGTGTGATACTGTCTGCTGAGCCGTGTATCTAATCCTCTCCTGTGTGATGCTGCCTGTTGAGCCATGTGTTAAATCCTCTCCTGTGTAATACTGACTGCTGGGCTGTGTATCTAATCCTATACTGTGTGACAATGGGCTCTCCCTGCAGTCTGTGTCAGAGGGTGGTCTGTGTTGGCACGGTAATAAATTATGTTATTTCCAGCTTTACAGAAGGACGATAACACATTGAAATGATAAGAATAATAGGCCTCAGTTACCACAACTGTCTACAAAGAAAACTGTTGCTGATAGCGACCAATCACAGCTCATTTTTAATCTTTTAAACAGCTCTGGGACAGCGTGGCGAGTTTTGAGTGGCGACTTTTGAGTTTTGACTTTTATGTGGCGAGGTTGGTGTATGTGTGGTGAAATGTGTGCTGAGGGTGGTACATGTGTTGAAGCACGTGGTAGTGTGTGGCACATTTTGTGTGTGTGTTCATATCCCTGTGTGTGGTGAGTATCCCATGTCAGGGCCCCACCTTAGCAACTGTATGGTATATACTCATTGACGCCATCGCTCTCATTCTTTAAGTCCCCCTTGTTCACATCTGGCAGCTGTCAATTTGCCTCCAACACTTTTCCTTTCACTTTTTCCCCATTATCACCTCACAACATAGCCTATGATGCTCTCGGGGTCCAGACGTGTGACTGTACAAAATTTTGTGGCTGTAGCTACGACGGTGTAGATGCCAATACATACATACACTTTTCCTCCATTATGTAGATAGGGGCAAAATTGTTTGGTGAATTGGAACGCGCGGGGTTAAAATGTCACCTCACAACATAGCCTATGACGCTCTCTGGGTCCAGACGTGTGACTGTGCCAAATTTTGTGGCTGTAGCTGCGACGGTGCGGATGCCAATCCCGGACATACAGTCATGGCCAAAAGTATTGACACCCCTGCAATTCTGTCAGATAATACTCAGTTTCTTCCTGAAAATGATTGCAAACACAAATTCTTTGGTATTATTATCTTCATTTAATTTGTCTTAAATGAAAAAACGCAAAAAGAATTGTCCTAAAGCCAAATTGGATATAATTCCACACCAAACATAACAAAGAGGGTGGACAAAAGTATTGGCACTGTTTGAAAAATCATGTGATGCTTCTCTAATTTATGCAATTAACAGCACCTGTAACTTACCTGTGGCACCTAACAGGTGTTGGCAATAACTAAATCACACTTGCAGCCAGTTAACATGGATTAAAGTTGACTCAACCTCTGTCCTGTGTCCTTGTGTGTACCACATTGAGCATGGAGAAAAGAAAGAAGACCAAAGAACTGTCTGAGAACTTGAGAAACCAAATTGTGAGGAAGCATAAGCAATTTCAAGGCTACAAGTCCATCTCAAAAGACCTGAATGTTCCTGTGTCTCCCGTGCACAGTGTCATCAAGAAGTTTAAAGCCCATGGCACTGTGGCTAACCTCCCTAGATGTGGCCGGAAAAGAAAAATTGACAAGAGATTTCAACGCAAGATTGTGCGGATGTTGGATAAAGAACCTCCACTAACATCCAAACAAGTTCAAGCTGCCCTGCAGTCCGAGGGTACAACGGTGTCAACCCGTACAATCCGTCGGCGTCTGAATGAAAAGGGACTGTATGGTAGGAGACCCAGGAAGACTCCACTTCTTACCCCGAGACATAAAAAAGCCAGGCTGGAGTTTGCCAAAACTTACCTGAAAAAGCCTAAAACATTTTGGAAGAATGTTCTCTGGTCAGATGAGACAAAAGTAGAGCTTTTAGGGCAAAAGCATCAACATAGAGTTTACAGGAGAAAAAAGAGGCATTCAAAGAAAAGTACACGGTCCCTACAGTCAAACATGGCGGAGGTTCCCTGATGTTTTGGGGTTGCTTTGCTGCCTCTGGCACTGGACTGCTTGACCGTGTGCATGGCATTATGAAGTCTGAAGACTACCAACAAATTTTGCAGCATAATGTAGGGCCCAGTGTGAGAAAGCTGGGTCTCCCTCAGAGGTCATGGGTCTTCCAGCAGGACAATGACCCAAAACACACTTCAAAAAGCACTAGAAAATGGTTTGAGAGAAAGCACTGGAGACATCTAAGGTGGCCAGCAATGAGTCCAGACCTGAATCCCATAGAACACCTGTGGAGAGATCTAAAAATGGCAGTTTGGAGAAGGCACCCTTCAAATATCAGGGACCTGGAGTAGTTTGCCAAAGAAGAATGGTCTAAAATTCCAGCAGAGCATTGTAAGAAACTCATTGATGGTTACCGGAAGCGGTTGGTCGCAGTTATTTTGGCTAAAGGTTGTGCAACCAAGTATTAGGCTGAGGGTGCCAATACTTTTGTCCGGCCCATTTTTGGAGTTTTGTGTGAAATGATCAATGTTTTGCTTTTTGCTTCATTCTCTTTTGTGTTTTTTCATTTAAGACAAATTAAATGAAGATAATAATACCAAAGAATTTGTGTTTGCAATCATTTTCAGGAAGAAACTGAATATTATCTGACAGAATTGCAGGGGTGTCAATACTTTTGGCCATGACTGTACATACATACATACACACACACATTGAGTTTTATATATTAGATTTGTATCCACTATATACAGTAGTTCCAGGATTTTGGGCATGTGTCTTTAGGGCACTCTACATACATACATTATCTGATGAACAACATACCCTAAAAACCAAAAAAAGTATCACTAAATAAAAAGGCCCATATCTTTGAAGCCATGTAGTGAAAAAAAGATGGAAAGCTTAGTTTAGTAGAGGGAATGGCAAAACACTGACCACTTTTGACCTGATGACATGTCCTCTATAAAGCGAACCTGTCAACAGGATTTTGCACATTGAACTACAGACACGGTCAGGTTGGCACTGCTATACTGATTAATACTGTATAATGACTTGCATGATGCGTCTCGAACAATTTTTGAAGTCTCTTTGCAATACCTGAATGTGCTGCCATTTAAGACATTCCCTGTTATAAACATTCTGAACCGCAAGGCAGGCAGCCTACTGTGCCGACGCCCGATTTCCATGTCTCCACCATGACCTGTTGTTACTTGGATTTATCTCGCCAGGTGAACCTAAAAGCAGATCAGTGTCTGGCTCTTAGTTGTGAACTGCTCATGTACATATAACAAAAACATGGATTTCTCTGGAGTAAGACATGGGATCAAAGCTACCAAGGTATCATTTTATTCAGCTTGCTATGACCTGCATGCTAATATAGATGGTTCAGGAGGGTTGATTATACTGACAGAGATGCTCTTTAAAGAAATGGTTATAAAAACAACAAAGGTTAGAATTTTTACTTCTATCACTTCCAGAGTGCACAGCTAGAGGGAGCAGAACAGTAGACTAATCTTTAAATTTAATTGATTACTATTTTCAATAAAAGTATAAGATAATTTTTATATTATAAAATGTAAATTGGTTTTCCTATGAAATACATGATATGCTTACCGTATATTCCTACGCAAACAAGTCAATGACATGCCAGATAAAGACCCCAAGAAAAAGTACCTTAAGGGGGTTTTACACATAGCGATATCGCTATGTGTGATACTTACATCCGACTGGCTCCCCCGCTGTCTGTCGTTGATTGCGCGAGATCGCGCAGCTCCATTTCTCGTCGGGCGCTTCCTGCTGGGCTTCCTGCTGGCGCCGACGAGCGACGCGTGGACGCGGGCAGAGGACGTCAGGATCGCCGCGTCAGAAAGGTAAGTAATGACCGCTGTATCGCTGCTATGTCGCTGTGAGATCTGCCTGTGTGGCAGCTCACTAGCGACCATTTAGCGATGCACCAGCGATCACGACCTGGTCGTATCGTTGTCGGGATCACTGGTGCATCGCTAAATGTAAAAGGGGACTTTAACCTATTAAGGACTGAGCCACTTTGTACGTTAAGACATTTTTTACATTTGACCAGTGTCATTTTATGAGATTAATAACACTGGAATGCTTCAATGGATCCCAATGATTATTAGATTATTTTCTCGAGACATATTGTGCTTCAAGATAGAGGAAAAATTTGTTTGATATGACTCACATTAATTTGCAAAAGTATCAGAAATTTGGTGGAAAATGTGAACATTTTGCAATTTTCAAATTTGTAATTCTTATACTCTTAAACCCGAGAGTTGTCACACAAAATAGTTAATAAATAGCATTTCCTACATGTCTCCTTTATATCAGTACAATTCTTAAAACATAATTTTTTTTTTAGGAAGTTTTAAAGGTTAATATTTGATTAGTGATATCACATTTTTGCAACAAAATTTACAAAACAATTTTTGTAGGGAGTACATCACATTTGAAGTGACTTTGGGGTGTCTATGTGACAGAAAATAAGCAAAAGTGACACGATGCTAAAAACTACATCACTCAAAGTTATAAACAACATGCATTAAGTTTATTAATGCTTCAGATGTTTCACAGGAATTAACACAATGTGGAAGGAAAAAATTAACAGTTTACTTTCTTTCGCAAAAATTTTAATTTATCCCCCAATTTTTTTATTTTTATAAGGGTAACAGGAAAAACAGACATCAAAATGTATTGTGTAATTTCTCCTGAGTACAACAATATATAGGGGAAAACCACTGTTTGAATGCATGTCAGGACTCGTAAGGGAAGAAGCACTGTTTAAGTTTTTGAACGTAAAAATGTCTGGAAACGTGAGCGGACACCATGCCATGTTTGGTGAGCCGCTAATGTGCCTAAAAAGTAGAAACCCCTGACAAGTGACCCCATTTTGGAAAATAGACCCCTCAAAGAATGGTTCTAGATGTGTGGTGAGCACCTTGAACCTCCAGGTGCTTCACAGAAGATTATAACGTAGAGCCGTGAAAAGAAAATCAAATTTTTTCCACAAAAATGTTCTTTTAGCCCCAATTTTTTATTTTCACAAGGTTAATAGGAGAAAATGGACAACAGTATTTGTTGTGCAAGTTCTCCTGGGTACATTAATACCCAATATGTGGAGTAAAATTACTATTTTGCTGCATGACAGGGCTTGGAATGGAAGGAGCAACGTTTGACTTTTTGAAAGTAAAAATGGCTGGAATAGAGAACCGATGCCATGTCATGTTTTGAGATCCCCTGATGTGCCTAAACAGAGGAAACCCCCACAAGTTACCCCATTTTGGAAACTAGACCATTCAAGGAATATATTTACATGTTAAGTGAGCACCTTAAGCGCAGAAATCACTGCATTTATTTTGGGGGGTGAGGAGCCATAGCGCTTATCCAGAGCCTTTGTACTACCTGTAACCAGTGCAAGCCCCCTATATTTCCATTGACAGATGATGGTGCCAAGTGGAGACTTGCATTTTTTGTGGACTGAGTTGAAGCTTTATTCTGAAAGCAATGGCTTTTTAATTTTTCCACTGATAGAGCTGTATCACAGCTTGTTTTTTTAAAGGACAAGATGACGTTTTCAGCAATACCAGCAGTATGTACAGTCATCTTTTTTCTCATGTTTTAATCCACTTAATTTCCAGTGGTATGATGAAAAAACATAGTTTGTCATTTTTTTTTACAATGATCAGTGAAAGATACAGTGATACCAAATATGTGAACTTTTTGGTTTATTTTTTATACATAAAATGTGTATTTAGTGGTATAATATTTTTTATTATTATTATTTTGTATTTTTTATAACTTTTTTACTTAGTCACTCTACGGGACCTTCACTTTTTTAATTTGATCGCTGGTATAAAGCATTACAATGCACCAACACCACCAGGAGCTCCGAGTATGGTCTAAGAGGCTTTCCATAGCTTGGTGAACTGGGGGGGTCGTCATGAAGATCCTGGGTCACCATGGAAATGATCGTCACCCACTCAACGTCATTGTGGGGGGAACACCGATCTGAAGAGAGAGGGAGCACCCTCCCTCTCTGTCTCCTAAATGTTGCGAGCGCTCTTGTTCGCAGCATTTATGGGCTAATCATCTGTGGATGGTGCTGGCACCATCCCTGGCTGGTACTGCAGGAGCTCGGCTATTAGCAGTGCTGAGTACTTGTTGTGATCATGCGGGAGGTGCTCATATTTTAGCACCTCCTGACTGACCATGCTGTAATTGGTGAGAGACATTGACTGACTGATAACAATCCTCTGAGTTCGGGGACTGATGTCATGGGTTCCCGCACCTCTTCCCATGCTGCTCAGCTGTTCATGACAGTTGTTGGTACTAGACTGTCACTGCGTGTTTACATACTGTTGGTCGTAAAGGGTTTAAAGCCAGGGATTAATAGAAAGACAATATAAAAATTGTCATAGCCTATTAAAATTAATTAATTGTGCCATATCTGTCTGTAAGCAGGTATTGTTGACGCCATATGACTGTGACACAATAGAGCAGTATAATCCTATTTTAATGCCCAAGTTGTCATGTTGTCATATGTCAAGCAGATTGTCACAATCAGACACTAATATATTAATCTTAAACCTCTGTACTGTACTTCAGTCAATTAGCACAATTATACTTCTGTCATTTTCATTAACACGTCTTCTATAGTACATAAATTTAGACGCATTGTGAGTGTAAATCATACGAATCGGTAATCATGAAGTATTGCATTATCATTGTATTGCTGTTGTTATACTATGCAATCAAGTTTGCCTTTTGAAGTTTGTTGTCTCTATCCGGAAGCCAAGCTCTGATGTAGGTAACCTCTCCCTTCTTCTTAGCTTAGTGTTTGCTAGCTATCATCGTCTGATGTTCATCTTTGTACATTCCTGGTTCTGAATTATCTTTTCACCAGCTACATCTTTTGCAGTTACTGCTGTTCTTATTGTGCAGAATACAAGAGTTTAGCATGAGAATAAAACTTCTGGAATCTTCTACATGCTTCTGCATGACACTATCTGATGAAGTTCTTGGTGTGAGTACTGATTCAACGCAGAGATCCATATAAACGCTGTCTAAAGAGCCCCACATTTTCACCCTAGTTATACAGTCAGAGTATTGTGACTGTCCTATCAGAGGCACATAAGATGGCATCACGGTCTACAATTACTTTTATGTTGATAATTTTGTGTAGGGCTCTACAGTCATACATAGTCCTTCCAGCCACAGCTGCAGCTATGCTGGAGGGACTAATTTGAGCAGACAGCAAATGGTGGTGTCTGAACTATTAATGGATACTTAGTCTGCACTGAATAACTTCTCAGTTTTTTCTCGTTTCGGGTATCCTCTATGTGTGGAATACAGGTACGGACTGGGGCTGAAATTCAGCCCTGGCACTTGAAATCACACAGGCCCATGATGTCCCCGTTCACATGAACCAGATGGGATATATTACTAATATTACCCTAGATGGAGGAAAGGAAGATTTTCTACAAGACCAATATTTCTAATGATTCCCGTGACCTGCTTGGGTAAGTGACGGAGTCAGCGACTTTGTTCTCCATCACAACTCTTAACAATATGGGTGTCTTGAGAACATAGATTCTGTTAACAATGTAGCAGACAAGGCAGTCCATGACCAGACAGGCCCTTCGGGCATTTGCCAGAATTGCCAGATGGCCAGTCCGGCCCTGGTGGAATATAAAGATAATGTTTGTTGTATATCCCAAGTAAAACAGTTAATTCTAAAGGGGGTTTTACACATAGCGATATCGCGAGCAATATCGCTAAAACATGACTGATTTTGTGACGTTATAGCGATATCGCTAGCGATATCGCTATGTGTGATACTTACCTCCGACCGGCTCCCCCGCTGTCCGTCGCTGATCGCGCGATATCGGGGGGCTCCATTTCTCGTCGTCTGCTTCCTGCTGGGCTTCCTGCTGTGTGAGATGAGCGACGCGTGGAGGTGGGCGGGAGGACGTCAGGATCGCAGTGTGTGAAAGTTGAGTATTGTGCGCTGCGTCGCTGCTGCATCGCTGTGAGATCTTTCTGTGTGAAAGCTCACTAGCGATCATTTAGCGATGCACCAGAGATCCTGACCGGGTCGGATCGCTGGTGCATCGCTAAACGTAAAAGGGCCTTAAGTATAAGTGCCGAATTTTCTGATAATGCTCCTGAAAGCTGCAATCTGCAACATCAAATAGCAAAGACAGTAGGTCCCTTGACGATAAGCTTAGGTTATTTAACTGCTTAGTTCTCCATTCATTAGCAATTATCTGGCAGTGTTTAATTCCTCCTGCAGTGCCCCCTATAGAAAAATAAAGCATTAAATACAGTACATATTGCAATCAAATGGCCATCCATTTTTTGCCTGGGTCCACCAGAGATATACACTTCATAGCCAACTTTCAATCTGGCTAAAAGTTGAGGATCCTGAAAGGAACCTTTATTTACAAATTCTATATCCATACAGTCCACTTGAAAATGGGGTTTGAAACAGGACAACCCATTTATAAAAACGAAAACTTAGTATGAAGAACATAGGAATCTAAGGAGTAAATTGAATAGTAGAAATGTCTAGAAACAGATTGCAAGTCAAACTAGTCTAGTAGCTTCGTATTGGATTGATTGACTAATATCTTTTGTTCACTTTACAGAAGGTTAATCTTCATCCGAGCTCTTTAATGTCTTGTAAGGTGATCTTGTTGTTTAGATTTCTTGTAAAGAAGTGACTTGTCATTAGTTATTCTGTTATTTTAAAGTGCAAAGCCGGGAGCCTTAGTGTACATTTTAATGTGACAGCTGTGTTTCTGTTTATGTTAACATTTGCTCTTCAATATTGCTTTGGCTTGAAAGAACTTTGATATTTGGTGTCTTGAGCACCACAGAAGATAGACGTGATCTAATCATGGAAATGGAAAGACCATGAAAATGCTTTTCGTTAAAATTTAGGAAATTGATAATAGGGAGGTGGAGAGAGATTCATACTAATATCACATTAACTGAAGCTGGGACTTCTAAAAGGAAAGGCTGCTGAAACAATGATGTGATGACTGTAAATACCATGGGGAACAATACCGTGAGTGGATGTTGATCTATGTTATTAATGATATGAGGAAAGATTAGGATGTTTTGAGTCAAGTAACACTTATGGTGTCAAGTTCAGTAAGGGGTTTACAAAGCAGATAACTGTACGAAGTCTGATTCTACTTTGCTTTATTTATGTTCTTGCAGTAGACCAATCAATTATACAATAGGCTTTCTTGAAATCCCCCCTTATGTGGAAAATACACAGAATAAAATGCATTATACACAACGTTAGAGTTCATTAGGCTTATTCTGAATTAATGTTCTGGAAAAATTTAGTATTTCATCTAATTTTGAGAAAATGGAGGAATAAATGAATAAATGAATACTAGAAAAGACAGTGTAGCACTTAGAGTTAAAAATTAACTTTTAATGAACTTGCTTAAAACAATTAAGCCACAAAAACAAAAGTGCAGTGTGCATAGACATACATACAGATAGAGGGTATGGTATACAAATAGTAACAGATCATCTTCTATAGTTCATCAGTGTATTCTAAGGCACAGGTAAACTATAAAAAAAAACAAGGTTATGAAAGTCAGTACACTAATATTGACATTGCCACATTTCAAAGAGGTATATTGGGTTCTATTATTCTTTGGTGTATAGCTCTATACTTTACTTTGCCCAATTACTATTTCAGCCTAGACACTTTTACATACGTACGGCTGTAAAACATACATAGTATAAGTTAAGGCCTATGTCATATACCTTACATGGTGACAGGTTGATTAAAAGTTAATTTTTAACCTTAATTGCAAGACCAAATTGACTAATCTGTTGGGTTACCACTTTTTGACTATATATATTCAAAGAAAAGACATGGGTAGTAGGATCTGCATTATGTTCAAAATAACAGTTTTTGAACACTTATTCCACTTTTTTTGGTGCAAAAGACCATGTGAAACACCACATATTTGTGAAAAAAATTGACCTGAAGTGTTAGATATTTTGATCGTTTGGTTTAATTTTTAATTACAGTGGGGCAAAAAAGTATTTAGTCAGTCAGCAATAGTGCAAGTTCCACCACTTAAAAAGATGAGAGGCGTCTGTAATTTACATCATAGGTAGACCTCAACTATGGGAGACAAACTGAGAAAAAAAAATCCAGAAAATCACATTGTCTGTTTTTTTTTCATTTTATTTGCATATTATGGTGGAAAATAAGTATTTGGTCAGAAACAAGCAATCAAGATTTCTGGCTCTCACAGACCTGTAACTTCTTCTTTAAGAGTCTCCTCTTTCCTCCACTCATTACCTGTAGTAATGGCACCTGTTTAAACTTGTTATCAGTATAAAAAGACGCCTGTGCACACCCTCAAACAGTCTGACTCCAAACTCCACTATGGTGAAGACCAAAGAGCTGTCAAAGGACACCAGAAACAAAAATGTAGCCCTGCACCAGGCTGGGAAGACTGAATCTGCAATAGCCAACCAGCTTGGAGTGAAGAAATCAACTGTGGGAGCAATAATTAGAAAATGGAAGACATACAAGACCACTGATAATCTCCCTCGATCTGGTGCTCCACGCAAAATCCCACCCCGTGGGGTCAGAATGATCACAAGAACGGTGAGCAAAAATCCCAGAACCACGCGGGGGGACCTAGTGAATGAACTGCAGAGAGCTGGGACCAATGTAACAAGGCCTACCATAAGTAACACACTACGCCACCATGGACTCAGATCCTGCAGTGCCAGACGTGTCCCACTGCTTAAGCCTGTACATGTCTGGGCCCGTCTGAAGTTTGCTAGAGAGCATTTGGATGATCCAGAGGAGTTTTGGGAGAATGTCCTATGGTCTGATGAAACCAAACTGGAACTGTTTGGTAGAAACACAACTTGTCGTGTTTGGAGGAAAAAGAATACTGAGTTGCATCCATCAAACACCATACCTACTGTAAAGCATGGTGGTGGAAACATCATGCTTTGGGGCTGTTTCTCTGCAAAGGGGCCAGGACGACTGATCCGGGTACATGAAAGAATGAATGGGGCCATGTATCGTGAGATTTTGAGTGCAAACCTCCTTCCATCAGCAAGGGCATTGAAGATGAAACGTGGCTGGGTCTTTCAACATGACAATAATCCAAAGCACACCGCCAGGGCAACGAAGGAGTGGCTTCGTAAGAAGCATTTCAAGGTCCTGGAGTGGCCTAGCCAGTCTCCAGATCTCAACCCTATAGAAAACCTTTGGAGGGAGTTGAAAGTCCGTGTTGCCAAGCGAAAAGCCAAAAACATCACTGCTCTAGAGGAGATCTGCATGGAGGAATGGGCCAACATACCAACAACAGTGTGTGGCAACCTTGTGAAGACTTACAGAAAACGTTTGACCTCTGTCATTGCCAACAAAGGATATATCACAAAGTATTGAGATGAAATTTTGTTTCTGACCAAATACTTATTTTCCACCGTAATATGCAAATAAAATGAAAAGAAAACAGACAATGTGATTTTCTGGATTTTTTTTTCTCAGTTTGTCTCCCATAGTTGAGGTCTACCTATGATGTAAATTACAGACGCCTCTCATCTTTTTAAGTGGTGGAACTTGCACTATTGCTGACTGACTAAATACTTTTTTGCCCCACTGTATACTTGAAGAGCCATTAATGGGATTTTCCCAGATAACAAAAAAATGTATCCAAAGATAAGGGATGAGCTAAAAAAAGAAGCTATTTCTCTGAAACCTGACAGGTAATACATGATGTCCTAACAGTGGGCGACATGCAGCGTTTCAGAGACAAACGTATTTTTGAATAGTCGCAGAGACTGAGCTGCACTCTGCACCAGTCATACCGGAGGGTACCAGACATGTTTATAAGCAGAGGCTTATCAGTTTCTGTCAGCTGGCAGAGAGAATCCAACAGGGACGCGCCTGAACGACTAGTGCGCAGTGCAGCTTGGTCCCCGGTGGCTATTAAAGTATGTTTTTCGCTGAAATATCACACTATTTCAGAGACAAACATATCAAATATACCGTATATTGCAGTGATTGTATAACCAGTGACTGATACATGGCTTGGGCAGCATGTATCACCTCTTAAATCTACTACTGTTCCTATGTTCTCATAGATGTTCTTCCCGGCAGTCATTTACAGCCATCATTGACACAAGACCACCAAGTGCAGTTCTTGACTGCATGTATCATATGTGTGTAATGCACATCATTGCTGCAGCCAAGTAAACATAGATGGATCCAGAATACAGGATTGTCACGGTTGTGTTCTGGACCATCAGTTTGATTTCACAGGTTAATTTATGATTATTATTATTAACCTTAACCCCTTCACGATCTTGGACATATCCATATTTCCAGTTGGGTAGGGACTTACCAACCTTGGACATATGAATATGTCCTTGTGATTTTGTGCACAGGGGTTGTGAGCATGCAATCGCAGCCTGGTGTCAGCTGATTCTGACAGCTGATACCCATCATTCACTGCCAAGAGTGGTGCCCTCACCTCTTTCAGCAGTTTAACTCTCTAAATGCTGCTATTGATATCTATTGCAGCATTTAGAAGGAAGGTGCAAGGCGGGAAAAATTATAGCTTACTAAATCTGGTGATGCAAAAACTAGTTTTTGCAAAAAAAAGTGTATTTTACAGTGTGACAGCAGCCAAACATAAAAACCTGATATAAATATGGTATCACTGTAATCACACCAACCAGAAGAATAAAGTTGTCTAATCACTTATACCGTAAGAGGAATGACGTAAAAAATAAATAAAATAAATTCTTCAACTGTTGTTGATTTTTTCATTCTGCCTCTCAAAGATTGCAGTAAGGCTCAGCATATATTTATCCTTATCTGTGTTTCATTGCAAATCTCTGAAATACGTGATTCAGACGGAACCCCCGGCGGAAGATTCCCGATAATGAAGTAGATGGAGACACTGTGGACTCAGTCTGGCCTATGATCCAGCAGTGTCCATCTTTTTAAGCATGCATAAAAGCCCGGTTGGCCACTGTTTTGTGCATTTCTGAAAAGGACAAGGCGGAACAGAGACCAGACAGAGTTCAGAATACTCTGCTGCCACATTATAATGAATGGATCCCTCACAGGTTTTTTTCTGAATTATGTCACTCGGAGATTTCAATGGATAACCTGATGTAAGTGCTCAGCATTAAGCGCAGAATAAATGAGATCCCAAAAGTTATGTAAAATGTCCCCAATGAAAGCTTCAAATCAATCCACAAACAAAGCAAGTCCTCACTCAGGTCCATTGTCTGGTAATGGAAATATAGGTGGATTCCATGTTACTGGTAGAAAAAAGGCTCTGGAAAAGTGAAATGGCTACTCACCCCACAAAAGGATTCCAGCAAATTATGCGCTCTCAAATCCAAATGCCCTCCTCCGTTCTGATCCCCAGTGTGCCTGTACCACATTTAGCATCCGCATGTTTGGAATTTCAGTAGCGATGAAAGCCCACCTAATTTACTGGTGCATGTTTCCAAAAGCATGAGATGGGCACTACAACATTCTGGGCACTACAACGTACTGGTCACTACAACATACTGGTCACTACAAAGTAATAATCACCACAACGTACTAATTACTACAATGGCAGTTTGCAATTTTCACTCAGCTGCATGATTTGCGTCTGCTAGACAAGCTGAATACATGTGAGAATTCCCTAACAAAAAGGCATTCCACACATGAAATCAGCCTGTCTAGTAGTCGCAAATCATGCAGCTGAGACTACGAAAACTAAATCTCCGAGTACGCCAAAATAGTCAGAGACCACCCGAGCATGCTAGGGGAAATCCAAGCAACGAGTATACTCGCTCATCACTAATCACTAGATCTGTAGATAAATTCCCAAAGGGGTATAATTTCCAAAAATGGAGTCACTTGAAGGGGGATTTTGCTCTTCTAGCACTTAGGGGCTCTCTATATGGAGTAGGCAAACTATTTTAGGAACATTTACGCTCCAGGTAGTAAACAGCGCTCCATCCCTACTGAGTGTCACCATATGGCTATGGGGTATTTTTGCATTCAGCAGAAATTGTGGGACAAATTTTGGTACCATTTCTACCCATTTCTCAATGTGAAAATGTAAAATATGGGCTAAAACAAAAGTTTGGTGGTAAAAATGTAATCACTGCCCAATGATATAAAATTATGTGACCCACCTGTGATGTGCATATGATCACTGCACCCCTAGATGAATTCATTGAGAGGTGTAGTTTGTATTATGTGGTCTCTTATGGTCTGGCACCTCAGGGGTTCTGCCAATGTGATATGGCAACCTCAAACCAGTCAAGCAAAATCTGAACTCCAATATGGGCTTCTTCCCTTCTGAGTTTTGCACTGTGCCTCAAAAGTAGTTTTCTACCACCTATGGGTTATTGGCTGCGCAACAAATTTTGGATTGCATTTTCTCCTTGTGAAAATGAAGAAATTTGGGGTTAATACAACATTTTTGTGGGAAAGATATATATTTTTTTAGTTTCGCAGATCAACTTGTAAAATTCTGTGAAGCATCTGTACTCACCACACATTTATATAAAGTCTTTGGAGTGTTTAGTTTCTAAAATGGGGTCATATGTGGGGTTTTTCCTCTAGTTAGGCACATCAGGTGCTCTCCAAATGCTTAATGACACATGCAGACCATTACATCAAAGTCTGAGTTCCAAAACATCACTCCTTCTCTTCTCTTCGCTGCTGTGCACCCAAACAGTAGTTTACCCCCACATATTGGGTATTTGTGTACTCAGGAGAAATTGCACAACAAAGTTTGAGTTCCATTTTCTCCTGTTAGCGGTGTAAAAATGCTACATTTTCTGGCTAAAAACATTTTCGTAAGAAAAATTAGATTTTTTTTATTTTCACTGCTCAATGTTATAATCTTCTGTGAAGCACCTGGGAATTCAAAGTGCTTACCACACATTTAGATAAGTTCCCTGAGGAGTCCAGTTTCCAAAATGATGTCACTTGTTAGGGGTTTCCATTACTTATGCACATCATGGGCTCTCCAAATACAACATCCTGTCCACTAATTGTTACTAAATGCAAATTTTGCATTCATAAAGTCAATTGGTGCTCCTTCCCTTCAAAGCCCTGCCGTGAGCCCAAGCAGCATTTTTTCCCTCATGTAAGCGCTATTTGCATAGAAATTGCATGGTACAACGTCTCTTGTTACCCTTGTGAAAATTTAAAATTTGGGCTATAAAATATTTTGGTGGGAAAAATGTGATTTATTTTTTATTTTTGTGTAGGACCGCCCCGACCACAGAGTCAACTTGTCGATGGTGGGACGGCTTTTATGCAATGTTTGATCAAATACAGTATTACTAAGAACTCTGCATGATTTAAATGCACTTTTGCTTTTTACTTATTTAATTATAGCAGGTTTTTTTCATTTTGTCTTTTGTAGGTTTTGTATGCTTTTTTGGCCATGTGAACATGCATTTATATGCTGCATGTGTACCAACTCAAACCAAGCTCAATTTTTTTTTTTTTTTTTTTATAGAAATTGCATGGTACAACGTCTCTTGTTACCCTTGTGAAAATTCAAAATTTGGGCTATAAAATATTTTGGTGGGAAAAATGTGATTTATTTTTTATTTTTGTGGCTCAATGGAATAAACTTCTGTGAAGCACTTGGGGGTTCAAGGTGCTCACCACCAAACCAAAAATGGTTTTGTAAATTTGTCGGAATAATGAGAAATCGCCTGTCAACTTTTAACCCTTATAACTTCTTAACAAAAAAAGTTTCATAAATTGTGCTGATGTAAAGTAGACATGTGGTAAATATTCTTTTTTTAACTATTTTGTGTGACATAACTCTGATTGAAGGACATAAAAATTACAAATTTGAAAATTGCTAAATTTTCTAAATTTTTGAAAAATTTCTGTTTTTTTCACAAATGAAAGCAAATCATATCAAATTTGTTTCATCATTTTCACGAATTACAATATGTAATGAAAAACCGTCTCAGAATAAGTGGGATCCATTGAAGCATTCCAGATTTATTACCACATAAATTGACGCTAGTCAGAATTGTAAAATTTGGGATGGTCATGAAGGTGAAAATAGGTTTGGGGGGTGAAGGAGTTAACGGCCTTCAGCTCGGGCTTGAGCCATGGCTGAACACTCTGTAAGAGATTGATTTTGTGCAAACCTAGATTGGTCTTCCAGGGTTTTGTCTGCCATTATCTTGATTGTATAAAGCCATCCGGGTTTCTGGTCTTCTTTTTTGCCTTGTTCCTATTTTTCTTCTGACCATGATGCTCTTCTCCAGTGACTGCTCTCTTCGTATGATGTGTCCAAATTAGGCAAGTCATAGCTTGTTGATCCTTGCTTCGAGTGACATGTCTGGCTTGATTTGTTTCATTGTATTAATAGCATCCTTTCCCAGCAACACATTTCGAAGGAGTGGATTCTTTTTCTGTCTTGTTTCTTTATCATTCAGATTTCACATCCATATGTTACTACAGAAAATACCTGACTATGAAGATTGTGACAAACAAAATTGATGGCAAGCATACTATACCTAGTGGGTGGTGAATATCCACTGACAATTTCAAGATTCATGCCCCCTGAGGAAGGAGTAGCCTCCGAAATGCTCCTCGGGGTGGGCTGGTGAGACAATGATTGATCCCGCTGTTGCACTCTGCAAGGTATTTTTTCATGTATCTCCTTATGCATTTTTCATGCATCTATTTATGCATTAATATTATTAGTGATGTATTTATCTCTGCCATGTGGGATCTTGTCCTGCTACAATATGGACATTATGGAATGAACTATGATTTGTTTACACTATAGATTATATTAGTGTGGTTCTACCAACTCTTTGCATGAATGCTGGTCCTGCTTCCGCATTTTTAAACCTCTGTTTGCCTTTTTTCTGATCATATTATAATAAAGATTTAGATTATTTAATATTTTGGACTTCATGACTGCTTTGTTTGGTTTTGTTTTTTTCTAGTCATGAAGACTGTGGTCAGCGACTTGATTGTTGATTGGACCATAGTTATTCTCCTATTGACTTCCTGCCTCATATGTATAAAATGTGTTATCTTCCACAGCCATTCCATTTAGCACATCCCAGAAGAACTACTGCTTCACAGGAGTTGCATTTAAGGAGTAGCTGCTGGCTGGACAAGTTAGGGGTACTTCACAGTAAGCGAGATCGCTGTAGCGTCACCGATTTTGTAACGCAACAGCGACCTCGTTATGTGTGACACTTAGCTGCGACCAGGCCCCCGCTGCAATGTCGCTGATCGTGCTGGAATGTCCTGGACCATTTTTTGATTGCTGGTGTCCCGCTAGCCCGCGCGCATCGTTGTGTTTGACACCGATGAGCGGCCTCGTTAGCGACTCAGAAATCATAGACGCAGGCGGGAGTCATCAGAATCGCTGCTGTGTGACAAGGTCCCAACGACCGCCGAGGTCGTTATATGGATCGCTGGATCATTGCTGCGTCGGTGGGTAAATCTGACTGATTGACAGCTTACTAGCGACCATTTAGCGACGCACCAGTGATACTTACCAGGTCGTATCGTTGTCGGGATCGCTGGTGCGTTGCTAAGTGTAACGTTAGTCTTAGGCAATGATGGTCAAATAAAGGTGGGTGGGTATCAGGAGGTATAAAGCAATTTACAAAAAGAGTTGATAAAACCTAAGTCAGAAAGCAAAGGGAGATCAGTCAAGAGTGGCATCAAGTAAGCTGGGGTTATTATTAGAAGGGATTATGTAACAATTTTGGCCAGAGTCATTAGCTGGGCTAGCTTGTCCACAATCACTGTCAGATAATACAAATAGCACCAGAGATATTGGGAAGTAAAAAATAAATGGCATCCCAGCAGTATAATGGTAGTTTAAGTAGAATGTGGTACAGCCCATTTGACAAAAGCATATTATTACAACTGCTGAGCTATGGAAAAGCACAGAAACCTATTATGCCTGAATAAGGAGCACCCCAGGTCCCAGCCACACCAGTATACCTGCTACCTGCCAGGAGTTGCACTGACAATATTACCCATAAGATCTCGTCTATCACCTTCACCTCCTTCAGGATACATACAACTTGGTCTGGTAACAAAGGCACAAATTGCTTGAGCAGGTCTAGGAAGAGATGTAACAAAATAGAGTATCAGTTTAAGGGCTTATACTCATTTGCGAGAAATACGGATAAGTGCAATCAAATAAAAAATCGGATTGCACTCAGACCAATGTTATTCAATGAGTTACATCTCATCTGTGACTTTTTTCTCAGCTGAAATTTGACTGAGAAACAAATCACAGCATGCTGTGTATTGCTGCGTATCTTAGACGAGACTCGCCAATGCAAGCCAATGGGTGCAAGAAAAAAATCGGACAGCACTCACACCATGCAAGTGCTGTGCGATTTTTACACACCAGTGTCCTTTGAAAAGTCGGCAATTCATATGTGGCTACTGTAAAATCACACTGACAGGTTAGAATAGAAAATGATAGTATACATACTGTATATACACATAGAATAGATGCATATATATTTATCAGTGACGCACACACATACTGTATATATATGTCCTTATATTTCATACAGAGATGCATAGAAGAATACGTATAACTATTAACCCATATGCCACCTGCTACAGGGAAGTAGGAAGAGAGAGGTTAAGTGCTGTAACTGGCGCATCTTAGAGATGCACCTTTTCTGGGGTGGCTGGGGGCAGATGTTTTTTGCCGGGGAGGGCCAATAACCACGTTCCCTTCCTAGACTATTAATATTTACCCCCAGTCACTGGCTTTCCCTCTCTGGTGCAGAAAATTGCTTGGGAGCCATCTTTTTTCCCCCGAAAAGAGTCTTTAATTAACCCTTTTACCAACAAGGGTGATTTGCACGTTAATGACCGGGCCAATTTTTACAATTCTGACCACTGTCCCTTTATGAGGTAATAACTCTGGAACGCTTCCATGGATCCCGGTGATTCTGACAGTGTTTTCTCATGACATATTGTACTTCATGTTAGTGTTAAAATTTCATTGATATAACTTGCATTTATTTGTGAAAAAAACAGAAATTTGGCAAAAATTTTGAAAATTTTGCAATTTTCCAAATTTGAATTTTTATGTCCTTAAATCACAGAGATATGGCACACAAAAAACTTGATAAGTAACATTTCCTATATGTTTACTTTACATCAACACAATTTTGGAACCAATATTTTTTTTTGTTAGGAAGTTATAAGGGTTAAAATTTGACCAACAATTTCTCATTTTTGCAACACCATTTTATTTTTATGGACCACATCACATTTGAAGTCACTTTGAGGGGTCTATATAATAGAAAATACCCAAATGTGATACCATTCTAGAAACTGCAACCCTCATGTTGCTCAAAACAATATTCAAGATGTTTACTAACCCTTCAGGTACTTCACAGGAATTTTTTGAATGTTTAAAAAAAATGAGCATTTAACTTTTTTTCACAAAAAAATTACTTCAGGTCCAATTTTTTTTATTTTACGAAGGGTAGCAGGAGAAATTGGACTGCAAAAGTTATTGTGCAATTTGTCCTGAGTACGATGATACCTGATATGTGGGGGGAACCACTGTTTCAGAGCATGGCAGAGCTCAGAAGGGAAAGAGCCCTGTTTGACTTTTTCAATGCAAAATTGGTTGGAATTGAGATCGGATGCCATGTCATGTTTGGAGAGCCCCTGATGTTCCTAAACAGTGGAAACCCCCCACAATTGACCCCATTTTGGAAACTAGACCCCCCAAGGAACTTATCTAGATGTGTGGTGAGAACTTTGAACCCTCAAGGGCTTCACAGAAATTTTTAACGTACAGCAATACAGTTAAAAAAAATCATACTTTTTCCACAAAAATGATCTTTTCACCCTCAATTTTTATATTTCCAAGGGTAACATGACCCCAAAAGTTATTGTGCAATTTGTCCTGAGTACGCTGATACCCCATATGTGGGGGTAAGCCACTATTTGGGTGCATGGCAGAGCTCGGAAGGGAAAGAGCGCCATTTGACTTTTATGGCTGGAATTGAGATTGGACGCCATGTCGCGTGTGGAAAGCCCCTGATGTGCCAAAATAGTGGAAACCCCCACAAATGACAACATTTTGGAAACTAGACCCCCCCAAGGAACTTATCTAGATGTGTGGTGAGATCTTTGAACCTCCCAGGGCTTCACAGAAGTTTATAACGTACAGCCGTAAAATTAAAAAATCATATTTTTTCCACAAAAATGATCTTTTCACTATTTTGGCGCATGGCAGAGCTCAGAAGGGAAGCAGCACCATTTTACTTTTTTAGCTGGAATTGGGATTGGACGCCATGTCACGTTTGGAAAGCCCCTGATGTGCCTAAACTGTGGAAACCCCCCACAAGTGACCCCATTCTGGAAATTAGACCCCCCAAAGGAACTTATTTAGATGTGTGGTGAGCACTTTGAACCCCCCAGTGCTTCACAGAAGTTTATAAATTTTTTCCACAAACATGATCATTTAGTCCTCAATTTTTTTATTTTCCCAAGGGTAACAGGAGAAATTGGACTCCAAAAGTTGTTGCCCAATTTGTCCTGAGTACACTGATACCCCATATGTGGGAGAAAACTACTGTATGGGCACAAGTCAGGGCTTGGAAGGGAAGTAGTGATGTTTTGGAATGCAGACTTTGATGGAATGGTCTGCGGGTGTCATGTCGCATTTGGAGAGCCTCTGATGTGCCTAAACTGTTGAAACTCCCCACAAGTTATGCCATTTTGGAAACTAGACCCCCCCAAGGAACTTATCTAGATGTATGGTGAGCACATTGAACCCCAAAGTGCTTGACAGAAGTTTATAACACCCGGGCGTGAAACTCACAAAATTCTTAATGTGTGCACATGGCCTTAAGCGCTCATACTCATTTGTGAGAAAAATGGAGGAGTGCAATCCGAGAAAAAAATCGGATTGCACTCTGACCAATGTTATTCAATGGATTACATCTCATCTGTGATTTTTTTTTCCACAGCTGAAATCAAACTGAGAAAAAAAATTGCAGCATGCTGCGATTTGCAGCGTATCTCGCCAATGCAAGTAAATGGATGCGAGAAAAAAATCGCACAGCACTCGCACCATGTGTATGCCATCCATTTTTTACAGATACCTTACCATTCTGTGGCATAGAACACTGTAAATGGTCATGTAAATGATTGTAGAATATTAGTTCCAGAAAAAAAAAATGAATTCCATATGCATGTTCGTTTAAAAAATCGCATGCCACTCGCATTGTACTCGCATGACACTCGTCCATTTTTTCGGTCTAGATATCAGAATGTTTTTTTCTCACAACCCTTAGAAGCAGTTCAGCACAGAGATTCATTAGTAACGTACTTGCTTTCATTGATATCAATGGCGTTCAGAAGGACAAAAATGACAAAATTACCTGTGAATATTGCAAAAATTGTAAACGAAAAAAGTATGGTCAGTAGCAGTCTATGTCCAATATCATATGTTGCTTTGTACTAGGATGTCACAAATATTTTATAGTCAACTGTTTATAATCTCTCTTACTCCTCTGGACAGACAGCCACAATTTATGACACATGAATAACACATTTTGTTCCATCTTCAAATATTTTTCTTTCTTTAATCCCAAAGTTCTAAAGTTAGACTCAAGATATAATAGGTTTTTGACCCAAAGGAAAATATGTCAAATTAATTACTTACATTTTATTGTAACATGTCTCATACTTGTTATCCTAACCCTAAAATAAACATTTGTTTTTAGTTTATCTTTTAATAAGTTCCTAGTCTAGACCTATTCTTTCATTTTGCAGTGATGTTCTTTGATTTAATGTTAGAAGCCTACATTTGCTTTATTCTTCAAATATTCCCATATTAACCTTAATTATATATATCATGTTGACTAATGAAACATCTGTTGCCAATACAAGTATGCAAAGGAAAAAGCGACCCGAACAACCAGAAAAACATTGTGTCCAAAATATCAGAATGGATCTTTTTACCTAAGCGTTTATTCCATTAACTATGACAAATTGAAGATCTGTGCATGGAATCTTAATGCTCATTAGGGCTGTGTGTATTGGAACAGTCTCTATCTGTATGTCTATATTTATGCTGGGAAACATTTGTTGAATACTTGAATAGTGTTTATAGAATAATATTAAAATGGAAAGGATCTCTAGGCACTTAAAGGGAGTCTGCCAAACCAAACTGACCATATAAACTAAACACATACCATTGTTGAGGATATAGTCCCTTTGAAATCACCTTTATTGTTCAAATCATTGCCTTCATTCCACAGAAACTGAAAATTTATTAAACATACTTACTGTATCAAACTACTTGAAGCACCTTTAGAGTGCCAAGATATTCAAGTACACCATTCCATCCATTTGTTTTGCAGCTCCCCATCTCCCTCACTGGTGATTGACTAAATCAGCTTGCCTGCCCACTGGTTCCGCATGTCCCCACCTCCCTCACTGGTGATTGACTACATCAGCTTGCCTGATCTTTCTTTTCAGACACTGAAAACCAGTAATCAGGAACGCCAAGCAGGCAAATTATCATATCTCAGTAAACTTTAGTTTCAGGAGAATGGCTGCAGTGATAAGAACATTAAGGGGTCAATTCATTAAGACTCTCATTGCTCACACCAGTCTTGATGAGGTTCTTACTGGAGTAAAATGTACTGAATTCATTATTAGGCACACTCAACTTAAGGAATTAGGTACATCTTGGTGGTGTGCACCATCATATGCCTCGCCAGAAATGCAACTGTAATAGGCACATTTCACTTGTAAGAAATATCAGCACTTTTGTTGAACTCGATGGGTGGGGTAGCTATGCCCAAGCCCGGCTCCTCGCCAGCTTTGTCCAGTTTCAAACTGGCATTAAAACGGCAAAAGTCACAAAATTTTTGAGCAACTCCATGTTACTTAAAAATTTTTCAACTTTTCAAACCATTTTAACTCTATTTCAAACCATTTTAACACTATTTATGACATTGGGCGTAATAGTGCGCTGATGTCTAAATGCTGTGTCTAACATCATGTCCTCACTATATCTGAAACTGAACCTGTCAAAGACTCAACTCCTTGTGCTTCCTCCCTCCACTAATGTACCTATACCAGACATTGCCATTTCCGTGTGTGGTTCCACTATTACTCCCCAGCAACATGCCCGCTGTCTTAGGGTCAAACTTGACTCCAAGCTTTCCTTTGCCCCCCACATCCAATCACTGGCTCGCTCTTGTTATCTGCACCTCAAAAACATTTCTAGAATTCGACCTTTTCTTACCTTTGACTCCGTAAAAACTCTTACTGTTTCTCTTATTCATTCTCATCTCAACTATTGTAACTCTCTTCTAATCGATCTCCCTCTTACCAAACTCTGCCCCCTCCAATCTATCTTGAATGCTGCAGCCAGGATCATATTCCTCACTACACTGGCTACCCATCCACTCCAGAATCCAGTACAAACTTATTACCCTCACCCACAAATCACTCCACAGCTCAGCACCATCCTACATCTCCTCCCTTGTTTCAGTATACCACCCTACCCGCGCCCTCCGTTCTGCTGATGACCTGAGGTTAGCATCCTCAATAATCAGAACCTCCCACTCCCGTCTCCAAGACTATACACATGCTGTGCCAATTCTTTGAAATGCACTTCCCAGGTCAATATGATTAGTCCCCCATCCCTACAATTTTAAGCGTGCCCTGAAAACGCATTTATTCAGACTGGCCTATCGCCTCAACACATTAACCTAATAGGGGAGAAAACAAGGGGAACTACTACCTTGGATCTACTCCTTATAAACAGGGAGGAAATGGTTGAGGAGGTAAAAGTGGCTGGGACCCTAGGAGGTAGCGACCATGCTATTTTAGAATTTTGGATAACTAGAGAAGGAAGACCTGTGAAGACTCAGACGTCAAGGTTAGATTTCAGAAAGGCAGATTTTAAGGGATTCAGAAAGAGAATTGGAGGGATGCAATGGCTGGATATCCTTAAAGACAAAAATGTCCAGGAAGGATAGGAAATCTTGAAAAATGAAATTCTCAAAGCACAATTGTTAACAATTCCGAAAAGAGGGAAGGATAGGAAGCATTTAATGAAACCAGGATGGATGAACACAGAACTTAAGCACATGCTAAAAAGGAAGAAAAAAATGTTTATACAATGGAAAAGGGAGGCATATCTAAAGAAGAATATAATGCAGTCTGCAGAACCTGCAGGGCACAAATCAGATTAGCTAAAGCTGAAAATGAATTGAGGCTTGCAAGAGATGTCAAAAGCAATAATAAAGAATTTTGGGAATATGTCAAAAGTAAAAGAAAAGTCAAAGATGCTATAGGATTTTTACGGGATGAAAATGATGAAATGGTAAGACAGGATGTTGAGAAGGCCGAACTTTTAAATTCCTATTTTGCATCTGTTTTCTCTCAGAAAGGAAATGTAACATCAACTGTTCTTCACTGTCCTATTAAGGGAATAGAAGAATCCAGGATATCTATAAACAGAAAGATAGTGAGGAAACACTTAGCTAACCTAAATGAATTCAAGTCTCCAGGTCCAGATGAATTACACCCCAGAGTACTGAAGGAGATAGCAGAAGAAATTTTTGAACCCCTCTCCATCATCTTTGAAAATTCTTGGAGAACAGGAGAAGTCCCAGAAGACTGGAGAAGAGCAAATGTTGTTCCTATCTTTAAAAAGGGGAAGAAGGTGGACTGTTATGATTGAGTCACCGTAGGAGGCAAAAAATAGAAATGTTAGCTAAGTCCAGAAAACCAGAGAAGTTGGCAGCTATCGGATTGCAGACCCCTGAACCTATCAACACAACTAGCAGTAGCCGTGGGGGGCTCCTACGATTCCCTAGGCCCCTCGATCACAGCCGGAGGACTACATAGCCTAAAGACAGAAAGGGAAATCTAAACTGCCCCAGAGCAGACCTCAAAGTAAAAGGCAGCCCCCCACATATAATGACGGTGAAGCAAGAAGAAAGAACAAAACACAGACAGAAAGATAGACTGAGCAAAGATGGGGCCCACGCTAGCTTAGATAGGAAAGGACAGGAAGGCTGCTGTCTGCAATCCGTGAAAACCCCTATGAAAATAAGAGCCAACAAACTGACAGTAAAAAAGGCCCTGAAGACGCTAGGCTTCAAAAAAGCTATGTCAGGACTCAGGAATATTCTGAAGACAGAGCAACAGGCAAAAGGAGATTCAGCTCACCCCAGCAGGGAATGGCAGAATCCAGAAAGGCAAGGAAAACAAAACACTAATGCAAAAAGGCAAAGCAGAAATCTTAGCTTTAGATGAGCAGGAATCAGACTGGTTTCCAAGAAGTCCACAGAGAAATCACCCGCAGGCCAGAAGGGCGTCGGCAGCCTTATATCCAGTCATTAACTCCACTCAGCCAGTCATCATCATCAGCCCCAGGTGTTTGACAATCAGGCTCACTACCTTTCTTCACCAGAAGAGGGAGTTCCTCGGGCCTCAGTAGTGAAGGGGAAAATGAACTCACAACAGTACCTCCCCCTTGAGGAGGGGTCACCGAATCCTCAACCACACCACCAGGGTGATCAGGGTGAGCCCGATGAAAGGCACGCACCAATCTTTTGGCATGAATATCAGAGGCAGAGACCCAGGAATTATCCTCCTGACCATAACCCTTCCACTTAACCAAATACTGGAGTCTCCGTCTAGCCAGACGGGAATCCAGTACTTTCTCTACCTCATATTCCATGTTACCTTCAACCAATACAGGGTCTGGAGGTGCAACCCCCGGAACAACAGGTTCAACAAACCTCTTCAACAAAGATTTATGGAACACATTATGGATTTTAAATGTGACAGGAAGAGCCAAACGAAAAGAGACCGGATTAATAATCTCCAAAATCTTGTAAGGTCCAATAAATCTAGGCTTAAACTTAGGAGAAGCCACCTTCATAGTAATATTTTTTGATGATAACCACACCATATCACCAACCTTAAATTGGGGACCAATGGCCCTATGTCGGTTGGAAAACCGCTGGGCCTTTTCCTGGGAGAGAGATAACTTATCCACCACTTGGTCCCAGATCTGGTGCATTCTCTCCACCACAGTGTCAACCCCTGCGCAGGCAGAGGGCTCCACCTGCCCTGAGGAAAATCGAGGATGAAACCCAAAGTTACAAAAAAAAGGAGACATCAAAGTGGCAGAACTAGCTCTATTATTTAAAGCAAATTCGGCCAAGGGCAAAAATGAAACCCAATCATCCTGATCAGCAGAAATAAAACATCTCAAATATGACTCCAAGGTCTGGTTTGTTCTCTCTGTCTGCCCATTGGTCTGAGGGTGAAAAGCAGAGGAGAAGGACAACTGAATTCCCAGCTTGGAACAGAAAGTTCTCCAAAATCTAGACACAAACTGGACTCCTCTGTCAGATACAATGTTCTCAGGAATCCCGTGCAAGCGAACCACCTGTTGTAAAAACAGGGGCACCAATTCAGAGGAAGACGGCAACTTAGGGAGTGGTACAAGATGAACCATCTTAGAGAACCTATCACAAATCACCCAAATAACAGTCATCCTTTGAGAGACAGGCATATCAGAGATGAAATCCATTGAAATATGGGTCCATGGCCTCTTGGGGACAGGCAAAGGCATTAACAACCCACTAGAGCGAGAACACGATTTAGACCGGGAGCACGTCCCACAGGACTGCACAAAATTCCTGACATCACGAGACAAGGAGGGCCACCAAAAAGACCGACTCACCAGATCTCTAGTACCAAAAATACCTGGATGACCAGCCAAAGCAGAGCAATGAACTTCAGACATCACTCTTTTCTTCCACTGGTCAGGAACATACAACTTTCCACTGGGACAACGCTCAGGTTTGTCCTCCTGGAACTCTTCCAGAGCACGTCTCAAATCGGGCGAGATCGCAGAAAGAACTACCCCTTCGCCTAAGATGGTAGCAGGCTTGGTCACCACAGGAGAATCAGCAAAGAAGCTCCTAGAGAGGGCGTCTGCCTTGACATTCTTAGTTCCAGGAAGAAAAGAAACCACAAAATCAAAACGTGTAAAAAACAAGGCCCACCTAGCCTGTCTAGGGTTCAAGCGCTTAGCCGACTCTAGGTAAATCAAATTCTTGTGGTCAGTGAGCACCACGACTTGATGCTTAGCTCCCTCCAACCAATGTCTCCACTCCTCAAATGCCCATTTCATGGCTAACAGTTCCCGATTCCCCACATCATAGTTACGTTCAGATGGAGAGAACTTTCGGGAAAAGAAAGCACAGGGATTCATTTTAGATGTTACAGGATCCTTTTGGGACAAAACAGCTCCTGCACCAATCTCAGAAGCATCCACCTCTACCTGGAACGGAAGTGAGACATCAGGTTGCCGCAAAACCGGAGCGGAGGTAAATCTTCGCTTCAGCTCCTGAAAGGAAGAAACAGCCTCCGGAGACCAATTTAACACATCAGCACCCTTCTTAGTCAAATCAGTCAATGGCTTGGCAATACTAGAAAATTTTGCTATAAATTTCCGATAAAAATTAGCAAAACCCAAAAACTTCTGGAGGGCCTTCAAAGAAGTGGGCTGAACCCAATCATAAATGGCCTGTACCTTGGCCGGGTCCATTTCAATAGTTGACGGGGACAAAATAAATCCCAAAAAAGAAATCCTCTGTACTCCAAAAAGGCATTTAGATCCTTTGACATACAGGGAATTCTCCCTCAAGATCCGGAACACAGTCCGAATATGTTCCACATGAGAATCCCAATCCTTGGAGAAGATCAAAATATCATCCAGATAGATAATCAAAAATTTATCAACAAAATCTCGGAAAATATCGTTCATGAAGCACTGGAAGACAGAAGGGGCATTAGTGAGCCCAAAAGGCATCACCAGGTACTCAAAGTGTCCCTCCGGAGTATTAAACGCCGTCTTCCATTCATCCCCAAGCTTAATGCGAATAAGATTATACGCCCCCCTGAGGTCAAGCTTGGTAAACCAGTAAGCACCTTTAACTCTGGAGAATAGATCAGAAATCAGGGGTAACGGATACTGATATTTAACAGTAATTTTGTTGAGAGCACGATAATCAATACAAGGTCTTAATGATCCATCCTTTTTGGCTACAAAAAAAAAACGGCACTTAAGGGTGACGAGGATGGTCGAATATGACCCTTCTCCAACGCCTCCTTAATATAGGATCGCATAGCCTCGTGCTCGGGTACAGATAAATTGAAGAGCCGACCCTTGGGAAATTTACACCCCGGGCTCAGTTCAATAGCACAGTCATAACTCCTATGAGGAGGCAGAGACGCAGACTCATTCTCACTAAATACATCATAAAAGTCCGCCAAATAATCAGGAACATCATGCGACTGAGGAGAGGTGGAAAACACCGGAGCCTCACTAAAGGCACACCGACAACCCCAACTCACCACAGACACAGATTTCCAATCCAAAACTGGATTATGAATTTGTAACCAGGGAAACACCAGAACAATAGTATCATGCAGATTATGTAACACCAAAAACCTGCAATTTTCTTGATGGTCTGGGGCGACCCGCATTACCACCTGGGTCCAAAACTGAGGTTTATTTTTAGCCAAAGGAGTAGCATCAATCCCCCTCAAAGGGATAGGCGTCTGCAGAGGTGTCATCGGAAATCCACAACGTTTAGCAAAATCCAAGTCCATTAGGTTTAGAGCTGCTCCCGAATCCACAAAAGCCTAAAGACAGAAAGGGAAATCTAAACTGCCCCAGAGCAGACCCCAAAGTAAAAGGCAGCCCCCCACATATAATGACGGTGAAGCAAGAAGAAAGAACAAAACACAGACAGAAAGATAGACTGAGCAAAGATGGGGCCCACGCTAGCTTAGATAGGAAAGGACAGGAAGGCTGCTGTCTGCAATACGTGAAAACCCCTATGAAAATAAGAGCCAACAAACTGACAGTAAAAAAGGCCCTGAAGATGCTAGGTTTCAAAAAAGCTATGTCAGTACTCAGGAATATTCTGAAGACAGAGCAACAGGCAAAAGGAGATTCAGCTCACCCTAGCAGGGAATGGCAGAATCCAGAAAAGCAAGGAAAACAAAACACTAATGCAAAAAGGCAAAGCAGAAATCTTAGCTTTAGATGAGCAGGAATCAGACTGGTTTCCAAGAAGTCCACAGAGAAATCACCCGCAGGCCAGAAGGGCGTCGGCAGCCTTATATCCAGTCATTAACTCCACTCAGCCAGTCATCATCATCAGCCCCAGGTGTTTGACAATCAGGCTCACTACCTTTCTTCACCAGAAGAGGGAGTTCCTCGGGCCTCAGTAGTGAAGGGGAAAATGAACTCACAACAGTGGACCCAGGCAACTATAGGCCGGTGAGTCTGACTTCTATACCAGGAAAGATCTTTGAACAAATTATTAAACAACATGTATGTCAGTACCTGGATAAGAATGAAGTGATTAAACAGAGTCAGCATGGGTTTGTAACTAATAAGTCATGTCAGACTAACTTAATTTCCTTCTATGACGGAATCACTGATTGGGTGGATCAAGGAAATGCTGTAGATATAGTATATCTTGACTTCAGCAAAGCATTTGACAAAGTATCTCATGCAATCCTTATTGAAAAAATGACTAAGTATGGAATGGACAAGGCAACTCTTAGGTGGATTCATAACTGGCTTAGTGATTGGACCCAAAGAGTGGTTGTAAATGGCTGCACATCCAGTTGGAAGAATATCTCAAGTGGGGTACCACAGGGCTCTGTCCTGGGCCCTGTATTGTTCAACATCTTTATCAACAATTTAGATGAAGGAATTGAGGGTAAACTGATTAAATTTGCTGATGACACAAAGCTAGGAGGGATAGCTAATACTAGAGAAGAGAGAGAGAGGATTCAAAAAGATATAAATAAACTGGAGAAGTGGTTTTTAACAGGGAAAAATGCAAAGTACTACATCTGGGCAATAAAAATGAAAAAAGCATATACAGAATGGGAGGAATATGGCTAAGCAACAGCACATGTGAAAAAGACTTGGGTATACTAATAGATCACAGACTGAATATGAGTCAACAGTGTGATGCAGCAGCAAAAAAGGCAAATGCAATTCTAGGATGTATTAACAGAAGCATACAGTCTAGATCACGTGAAGTCATTATTTCCCTCTACTCCTCTTTGGTCAGACCTCATCTGGAATATTGTGTCCAGTTTTGGGCACCACATTTTAAAAAAGACATCAACAAACTGGAGCAAGTTCAGAAAAGAGCGACCAGAATGGTGACCGGTCTGCAAACCCTGTCTTATGAGGAAAGGTTGCAGGATTTGGGAATGTTTAGTTTGCAAAAGAGAAGACTGAGAGGAGACTTAATAGCTGTCTACAAATATCTAAAGGGCTGTCACATTGTAGAAGGATCAACTTTATTCTCATTTGCACAAGGAAAGACTAGAAGCAATGGGATGAAACTGAATGGGAGGAGACACAGATTAGATATTAGAAAAAACTTTTTGACAGAGTTATCAATGAGTGGAACAAGCTGCAACGAGAAATGGTGAGTTCTCCTTCAATGGAAGTCTTCAAACAGAGGCTGGACAGGCATCTGCCTGGGATGATTTAGCAAATCCTGCTTTGAGCAGGGGGTTGGACCAGATGGCCCAGGAGGTCCCTTACAACTCTACGATTCTATGATTCTATGATTCTATGATTAATCTATCCCTGTGTGGCACAGCCAAAAGTTTTACCATAACCAGGTTCCCCGCATCATGGTCCCACATGCTTTATGCATCCATTAGCCCTCTGTGTCTGTACTGTTACACACGTAACATTATGGCTGGTCCAAACAATCAGGGCAATTGTTACCACCCACCTTTCGTGTCTATCTTTTTCCTCATAGATTTTAAGCTTGCGAGCAGGGCCCTCATTCCTCTTGGTATTTGTGAGGGTGTGTGCAGACGCTGCGGAATCCGCTGTGGATTAATCCGCACAGATTTTGCAAAAACCGCAGATAAACCGCAGGTCAAAAGACCTGCGGATTATCTGCGGTTTTGACTGCGGTTTGGTCCTGCGGATTCACCATCTCCACAATGGTGGAGATAGGAACCCGCTGCGGATTCCGCAGAAAGAATTGACATGTCACTTCTTTCTGCGGTTTCAAAACCGCAGGAAATCCGCGCGGATTTTTCCGCAACGTCTACACAGCGTTTTTTTTTTACCATTCATTTGAATGGTACTGTACACCGCAGCTAAAACTGCTGCGGGTCCGCAGCGGCCAAAAACGCTGCGGAAACGCAGCGGAATCCGCAGCGTGTGCACATACCCTTATAATCTATGTGATTATTGTTATGCTGTAATGTCTATCGTTTGTACATGTCCCCTCTGAAATGTAAAGTGCTGCAGAATATGTCGGCGCTATGGAAATAAAATTTATTATTATTATTAATATTATTATTATGCCGGACTCCCCTTGTTTGGTGCGGGCTCAAATCAGCCCTCTTTCGCCCCATTCAAAATAAAACAATAAAAAAACCAAATATACACCTTTTTGGTATCGCCGCATTCTGAATCGCCCCATCTATCAATATAAAAAAAAATTAACCCGATCACTAAACGGCGTAACGAGAAAAAAAGCAAAACGTCAGAATTATGTCTTATTGGTCGCCGCTACACTGCAGTAAAATGCAATAACGAGCAATAAAAAGATCGTATCTACACCAAAATGGTATCAATAAAAATGTCAACACAAAAAATAAGCCCCCACGTAGCCCAAGACCACAAAAAATTGAGACGTTACAGGTCTTGGAAAATGGCACCTTTCTTTTTTTTTTTTTTTTACCAAATTTTGCATTGTTTTCACCACTTAAATTAAAAAGAACCTACACATGTTTGGTGTCTGTGAACTTGTAATGATCGTAATGACCTGGAGAATCATAATGGCAGGTCAATTATAGCATTTAGTGAACATGGTAAAAAAAAAACAACAACTGTGGAATTGCACTTTTTTTGCAATTTCACCACACTTGGAATTTGTTTACTGTTTTACAATACATGATATGTTAAAACCAATGGTGTCGTTCAAAAATACACCTTGTCCTTCAAAGAACAAGCCCTCACATGGCATTTTGACTGAAAAATAAAAAAGTTATGGTTCTGGGAAGAAGGGGAGGGAAAAACAAAAATGCAAAAACTGAAATACCCCTGGTCGTTAAGGGGTTAAGCCATTTTTTTTTTTTGCTGATTTCTTTATATTTTAATTAAAACATCTGGTGTGACATTGAGGGCCTCATACAGAGAGGGGGCCCCACAAATATTCTAGGGGCTACTGTGTGGGGCCTTTATACAATGTGGCAGTCACCTCATACATTGTAGGGACTACTGTGGAGACTCTCATACAATGTGGGGCCTCTATAAAGTGTGGGAGCCATTATACTGTTTGATTGCTAATGTGGGATTCATTATATAGCATGGGAGTTAATGTGGGGGCCCTTATATAGAATGTGGGTTAATATGCGGTCCATTATATAGTATAGCGTGAAAGCTAATGTGGGGGCCATTACATAGCATGGGAGCTAATATGAGGGCTATTATAAAGTTTGGGACTACCGTGGAGGCCATCATATGATGTGGTGGCTACTGTGGGTCCATTATATAGTGTTAGACCTAAAGCAGGAGCCATTATACAGTTTTGGGACTACTCAGGGGCCATACTGCTGTGCATAGGGGGACAATGCCAGTATTTACTTTCCCTCCCCCTTTCTCACTCTCCCCCTGGCAGTATGCACTTGTTATCAGAGCCGGCTAGTGCATCACCATGACAACACGTCCTGAGCGTGGCTTACTCCTCCTCTAGCCCTGACACGACGGGCAGGGGAATTGTGGGTTGGTCACGTGGGACGCCGAGTCCTCTGACGTCACTCCCCGGCGATGTGAAGCGAGTGAGCGCCATGATAAGCCGCCCACTTAACATCAGACAGGACTATAAATAGACCATATATCAAGGTCTGACCTCTACACACCCCCTATTTGAAGACGCTTATGCGAAACGCACGTCGGGGTGCCTCTGCCACCAGCTGGTCAGGTATTCTAATCAGCTGCTATGCTCACTCTGACTTATGTTTTCTCCTTGTGACTAATGGTCCTTATTTGCACATCTGACATTTTTTTGTCTACACACTAGTGAATTTTATCCTATGTTTATGGCTTTAAAATTACTGTTGACACATAGCAATATTTTTGAATTACTTTCAAATCTTTATTTAGAGATTTTATTACCCTTGTAAAATAGTATTCAGGGCTCTACATATGTGTTGCCACATGGTAATATCTTAGATCACCTTAATTATCTGTATGGGGGTCTAATTGTCCATATCAGGAGCTTAATTTTTATGCACTTTGCACTTTATACGTTTCCACAGTAATTGGAAATATTCTTTAGCCATGAGATTTTTGTGTATTTTTGGACATCTAATAGGAGGGTATATACATTTTGTTTAGCAGCTTTTTTAGATATCCCATGTTTGGTATTCTATTGAAACTTTACTTTCTTTGGGGTTATTATTTACCCTGTTCATGTGCACATTTGCTTTAGATGAGATAATGAGTGTTTTGTAACCCTTTTTTTGGATAAGAATAATATATCTGATGCACTCAATTACTATATGTCTATCCCATAGTTCTGCTTTTGAGTGTCCCTGCTGTTGGTAGCTACCGTTTTGCATCTATACATCTCTATTCTGGATTATTATTATGAGTACTACTTTTATGATGTATGAAATAAAATATATGTTTTAATAAACTGTCTTTTCTATTAATGGTTCAAACTTCCCTTTCTTTTTTGATTGTGTGCATAGTGGGAGCAGTAGGTCCATCATACTGTGTATAGATGAACTGTGGGCCCATCATACTGTGTATAGGGTAGTTGTGGGTCCATCATACTGTGTATAGAGGAGCTGTGGGGGCATTATACTGTGTATAGAGGAGCCTTGGGCCCTTTATACTGTGTATAAGGGAGCTCTCAGTGCATTATATTGTGTATAGAGGAGCTGTGCGCCCATCATACTGTGTATAGGGGAACAATGGACTCATCATACTGTGTGCACATAATGTACTGTGGGGGCATCTTACTCTGTATAAGAGAACTGTACATTGGGGGTCATTATTAAAAATTAAATAAGCACTTAATAAGCATTATTAGAGCACTCAGAGTTTTGTAACTGTCAAAGGTCCACATGGGACATGATCATTTTTTAGGTGCAAAATGTGGACGCTATTTTCAATGCCCTTGCACAGGGCACTAACATTCTTGGGTGGAATTTTACCATCTAGAGGGCACAAGGAAGACATTTTACTTTGTAAGGGGCTCAGTAGAGGCATTATCATGTGGGGTAGTATGAGGAACCCTGTTTTTGTGCCACACAGCAGTTCACTCAGCATTGGGGTATCAGCAGGATGAGTAGTTTGTGCAGGTTGGAAATTGGTGGGGATGGTACTAGAAATGTGAGATGTCAAATGTCTTTGTTGTAATCTCTGCAGATGAGTCCTGGCTGAAAGAAGATGTTACGGCGATCTGGGCAAGAAGGAAAACACAGAAAAATTAACGACTCCTTAAATAGGAATGTCAGCTGTAAGTCACAATTTATAACTGTACTGCAATCTCATACATGTTCTGCATGACTGGTATCTATCACTATATGGTCACCATGTGCCTGTAATATCAGTGTTGGTCTTTATATAGTGATTTGTTTTCTGTAACAGCCTGGTCATCTACTGAGGTTCCCCTAAACCCACAATTAGGATTTGCCACTGTAGTTGTAATCAGGTTTACTTGAGTAGGGGCCCACTCAGATGTTTTGCGCCCCCTGAGCTGAACCTCTAGCTATGCATCTGATGTACTATAAACGGTCAAGATTTCTGTTTCAATTAATAAAAACCTAGAAAAATGTATTCCTAAAAAGTGCATCTAACATAAAAAAAATCTAAAAATGAGTAATACAAATACCACATAACAAAAGATGAACCCCAAATGCAATGAACCTCCTTTAACAAGATGTGAAACCCAAAACATAATCCACATCCAACAATATCTAGTTTTTATTTTTCACATTTCATGAGGGATAATATTTTTATTTTCCATTATCTGTTACATATGACATTTTAATCATGTTTTCTTACACTTTTTGAAAAGGGAGATTGAACATCAGAGACAGCGATACTATTGGTTTCTTTAAATCATATCTAACATTTAGTTAATCTACTATATAATCGTCTAATTCTTTCTGTCTGTTTGTAACAGAAATCCTGCGTCGCTGATTGGTCACACCTGGCCAGCCACGACCAATCAGCAACAGGCACAGTCCTGCCGCGAATTGGCGCGGACTTCGAATGACACACACCATGGCTACTGTCGGGAGATCTGCGGCGCTAGCCGCTGATCTCCTGACGGTAGCCGCGGGTCATCTCCTGCCGCACAGAGGTCAGCAGCAACGCAGCCGGGAGATGACCGGCGCAGCTCTCAATGTGCGGATGGTACCCAGGGTCCGGAGGATAGGAGACTCTCCTCCAGGCCCTGGGTACCATAAACCTGTAAAAAATAAAATTAAAATTAAAATTAGTGATATACTCACCTTCTGACGGCCCCCGGACTCTTTCCCTCCTCTCACAACATGCCCGGCATCTTTCGGTCCCAGTAATGCTTTGCGCGAAAGACCGCTGATGACGTCGTGCTCTCACGTGAGTGATGTCATCTCCGGTCCTTCGCGCTAAGCATTACTGGGACCGGAAGATGCAGGGAGCGTGGAGAGGAGACCGGGGGGCCGTCGTAAGGTGAGAATAACCTTTTTATATTTTTTTTTATAATTTTTCACATTCTATCTTTTACTACATTATTGATGCTGCATAGGCAGCATCAATAGTAAAAAGTTGATCACAATTGTCAAACACTATGCTTGACAAGTGTGACCAACCTGTCAATCACATTCCAAGCGATGCTTCGCATGCATTTTTCCCGCGGCGGGAGTTGCAGAAATGCTGCGGAAATTCCCGCTGCATTTCTGCAACGTGGGTACTTAGACTCAGTGTGACACGCAGCAGCGACCAGGCCCCCGCTGTGAGATCGCCGATCGTGGTGGATCATCCTGGACCATCTTTTCAATGTCGGTCTCGCGCTGGCCATATTCTAGAATACCCGATGCGCTAGAATCGGGCCACCATCTAGTGTGAAACAGCTAACATAGAAAAAATTCAAAAAAACTCACACAACAAGATATGGCCTTACCAGAACCTTGTCTGATGACAAATGCACATATAGCAGGATGCAGATGGCCTCCACTAATAGAGGCAAGGGGCATCTCAGGTGCAAACTACTGATAAAAACAGCCACCCCACACCTTACAAACCAAGGTGGGGTTGGCTGCCTAGTAGGAAAAATGCACATAGATAAGGCTTGCATAGGACGTCAGTCACACATATATAAGTGTGATGCAAAGTGTCTGGCTTGCAACCTATTAATGATGCCCATAGTATTATCAGGCAGGCTGCTACAGCACTAAAATATGCAACACACACTGACAGACGCCCCAATAGACCAAGCCAGCAAAAAGAGGCCAGACCGCATCCTGCAAAAAATGATGTAAGTGCAAAAAAAATTAACGCATAGAATGAGTACATTAAATGAGGTATTGGTTAATATTTTGGCCAAAATAGATATAGCCTGCAGCGAACGTCAAGGCTCCTCATAATATTGCAGGTCCCTAACACTAATGTCAAAACAGCTAACATAGAAAAAATTCAAAAAAACTCACACAACAAGATATGGCCTTACCAAAACCCTGTCTGATGACAAATGCACATAGAGCAGGATGCAGCGGGCCTCCACTAATAGAGGCAAGGGGCAGCTCAGGTGCAAACTACAGATAAAAACAGCCACCCCACACCTTACAAACCATGGTGGGGTTGGCTGCCTAGTTTGACATATTGGGCCTGATACATCAAGACTAGTGTTATGCTGGAGCCATATGCTTTTGATTTATGAAGAGGCATATGTCTGCTGATGAATCAGGAGAGCTAGACAAGTGGCATCTTGCCACAAGTGCTATTCCATAACCTGCCAGAGTAAGATTTGTGATGTAGCGAATAAGGCTGCTCACCATAAATTTGATGAATGGACATCGCCACACCACAGTCTTGTTCCAGCTTAGCCTAGTCTGCTGGAGCTGGGTGAAAATGGTGTGAGAATGCATAATTTTTGTACAGTGGTAACAGAACATGCTAAGATAAGGTGTTATCCGAGCACATTCATGTGCTAAATGAGCATCTTTGGCATGTTCGAAAAATATGTTTGTCTTGCGACTGTTTGAAAGCAGCTGTAATACTGCTTCCTTCATACAGCATCACGGTCTACTCTGAAATGTCAAATCTCCTTTTTCTCCTTTTTCTATTAGAAGAATAAAAGACAATAGTGACACTATGAAGATGTGATCCTGTGATTAGACGACCGAACCTTTCAAGGTTCAGTTCGGTTTTGATTGGCGGATTGGCGAATGTCCCGATGTTTGCCGAACATGTTCACTGAACGGTTTGATGAACATACCAGAACCCCACTGACTTCAATGGGAGGCAAAACCAAATTGATATACAATAGATTCAGGGGGAAAAACATCTATCAAAACAGCTAAAATTAAGGGCAGACACCTGGAAAAGTGGCATCAATTGAAAAATCAATTGCGCTAAAGTAAATAATTAAAAAAAAATATGTCATGAGCTCCCAGGTATTTCTAACAACCAGCCAGGCAACTGATCACACCAGTACAGAAGCAAGACCATGTGTTTAGCATTATGTACAGTACTGTGTAAAGATTTGTACTGGTGTAGAATGAATTCTACAAAGTAAGAATGCTTTAAAAAATAAAAGTGGTAATAGTTTATTTTTAGCAGATAACAAAATGCAAAATAAAAGAGTAAAATAGAAATATAAATCAAATGAACATTTTATACAGTCATGGCCAAAAGTATTGACACCCCTGCAATTCTGTCAGATAATACTCAGTTTCTTCCTGAAAATGATTGCAAACACAAATTCTTTGGTATTATTATCTTCATTTAATTTGTCTTAAATGAAAAAACACAAAAAGAATTGTCCTAAAGCCAAATTGGATATAATTCCACACCAAACATAACAAAGAGGGTGGACAAAAGTATTGGCACTGTTTGAAAAATCATGTGATGCTTCTCTAATTTATGTAATTAACAGCACCTGTAACTTACCTGAGGCACCTAACAGGTGTTGGCAATAACTAAATCACACTTGCAGCCAGTTAACATGGATTAAAGTTGACTCAACCTCTGTCCTGTGTCCTTGTGTGTACCACATTGAGCATGGAGAAAAGAAAGAAGACCAAAGAACTGTCTGAGAACTTGAGAAACCAAATTGTGAGGAAGCATAAGCAATTTCAAGGCTACAAGTCCATCTCAAAAGACCTGAATGTTCCTGTGTCTACCGTGCACAGTGTCATCAAGAAGTTTAAAGCCCATGGCACTGTGGCTAACCTCCCTAGATGTGGCCGGAAAAGAAAAATTGACAAGAGATTTCAACGCAAGATTGTGCGGATGTTGGATAAAGAACCTCCACTAACATCCAAACAAGTTCAAGCTGCCCTGCAGTCCGAGGGTACAACGGTGTCAACCCGTACAATCCGTCGGCGTCTGAATGAAAAGGGACTGTATGGTAGGAGACCCAGGAAGACTCCACTTCTTACCCCGAGACATAAAAAAGCCAGGCTGGAGTTTGCCAAAACTTACCTGAAAAGGCCTAAAACATTTTGGAAGAATGTTCTCTGGTCAGATGAGACAAAAGTAGAGCTTTTAGGGCAAAAGCATCAACATAGAGTTTACAGGAGAAAAAAGAGGCATTCAAAGAAAAGTACACGGTCCCTACAGTCAAACATGGCGGAGGTTCCCTGATGTTTTGGGGTTGCTTTGCTGCCTCTGGCACTGGACTGCTTGACCGTGTGCATGGCTTTATGAAGTCTGAAGACTACCAACAAATTTTGCAGCATAATGTAGGGCCCAGTGTGAGAAAGCTGGGTCTCCCTCAGAGGTCATGGGTCTTCAAGCAGGACAATGACCCAAAACACACTTCAAAAAGCACTAGAAAATGGTTTGAGAGAAAGCACTGGAGACATCTAAGGTGGCCAGCAATGAGTCCAGACCTGAATCCCATAGAACACCTGTGGAGAGATCTAAAAATGGCAGTTTGGAGAAGGCACCCTTCAAATATCAGGGACCTGGAGTAGTTTGCCAAAGAAGAATGGTCTAAAATTCCAGCAGAGCATTGTAAGAAACTCATTGATGGTTACCGGAAGCGGTTGGTCGCAGTTATTTTGGCTAAAGGTTGTGCAACCAAGTATTAGGCTGAGGGTGCCAATACTTTTGTCCAGCCCATTTTTGGAGTTTTGTGTGAAATGATCAATGTTTTGCTTTTTGCTTCATTCTCTTTTGTGTTTTTTCATTTAAGACAAATTAAATGAAGATAATAATACCAAAGAATTTGTGTTTGCAATCATTTTCAGGAAGAAACTGAATATTATCTGACAGAATTGCAGGGGTGTCAATACTTTTGGCCATGACTGTATTTCCACACTGTGAATGCATTGCCATCAAAACACCATAATTTTTCTAAGTACACTTGCCCTCAGTTTTTGAAGGAACTTAGCAGGGAGACTGTTCCAAACATCTTGAAGAAATAACCAACAACCCTTAACCCCTTCACTACCTAGGGTGGTTTGCACGTTAACTCCCGGGCCAATTTTTACAATTCTGACCACTGTACCTTTATGAGGTCATAACTCCGGAACGCTTTCATGGATCCCGGTGATTCTGACATTGTTTTCTCGTGACATATTGTACTTCATGTTAGTGGTAAAATTGCATTCAAATAACTTGCGTTTATTTGTGAAAAAAACGGAAATTTGGCGAAAATTTTGAAAATTTCGCAATTTTCCAACTTTGAATTTTTATGCCCTTAAATCACAGCGATACGGCACACAAAAAACTTAATACATAACATTTCCCACATGTTTACTTTACATCAGCACAATTTTGGAACCAAAATTTTTTTTTGTTAGGAAGTTATAAGGGTTAAAAATTGACCAGCGATTTCTCATTTTTGCAACACCATTTTATTTTTAGGGACCACTTCACATTTGAAGCCACTTTGAGGGGTCTATATGATAGAAAATACCCAAAAGTGACACCATTCTAAAAACTGCACCCCTTAAGGTGCTTAAAACCACATTCAAGAAGTTTATTAACCCTTTAGGTGCGTCACAGGAATTTTTGAATATTAAAAAAAAAATGAACATTTAACTTTTTTTCACAAAAAAAATACTTCAGGTTCAATTTTATTTTACCAAGGGTAACAGGAGAAATTGGACTGCAAAAGTTATTGTGCAATTTGTCCTGAGTACGCTGATACCTGATATGTGGGGGGGAACCACTGTTTCGGCGCATGGCAGACCTCAGTAGGGAAGGAGCGCCGTTTGACTTTTTCAATGCAAAATTGGCTGGAATTCAGATCGGACGCCATGTCGCGTTTGGAGAGCCCCTGATGTACCTAAACAGTGGAAACCCCCCAAGTGACCCCATTTTGGAAACTAGACCCCCCAAGGAACTTATCTAGATATGTGGTGAGAACTTTGAACCCACAAGGGCTTCACAGAAGTTTATAACGTACAGCGGTACAATTAAAAAATCATATTTTTTCCACAAAAATGATCTTTTCACCCCCAATTTTTATTTTTCCAAGGGTAACAGGACCCTAAAAGTTATTGTGAAATTTGTCCTGAGTACGCTGATACCCCATATGTGGGTGTAAATGACTATTTGGGCGCATAGCAGAGCTCGGAAGGGAAGCAGCGCCATTTGACGTTTTTGGCTAGAATTGAGATCGGACACCATGTCGCGATTGGAAAACCCCTGATGTACCAAAACAGTGGAAACCCCCCACAAATGACACCATTTTGGAATCTAGACCCCCCAAGGAACTTATCTAGATGTGTGGTGAGAACTTTGAACCCCCAATGGCTTCACAGAAGTTTATAACGTACAGCAGTACAATTAAAAAATCATATTTTTTCCACAAAAATGATCTTTTCACCCTCAATTCTTATTTTTCCAAAAGTAACAGGACACTAAAAGATATTGTGCAATTTATCCTGAGTACGCTGATACCCCACATGTGGGTGTAAACCACTATTTGGGTGCATAGCAGAGCTCGGAAGGGAAGCAGCGCCATTTGACGTTTTTGGCTGGAATTGAGATCGGACACCATGTCGCGTTAGGAAAGCCCCTGATGTACCAAAACAGTAGAAACCCCCCACAAATGACACCATTTTGGAAACTAGACCCCCCAAGGAACTTATCTAGATGTGTAGTGAGCACTTTGAACCCCCCAGTGCTTCACTGAAGTTTATAACGTCCGGGCGTGAAAATAAAAAAATCGTATTTTTTCAACAAACATGATCTTTTAGTCCCCATTTTTTTATTTTCCCAAGGGTAACAGGAGAAATTGGACCCCAAAAGTTGTTGTCCAATTTGTCCTGAGTACGCTGGTACCTCATATGTGGGAGAAAACTACTGTATGGGCACACGTCGGGGCTCGGAAGGGAAGTAGTGACGTTTTGGAATGCAGACTTTGATGGATTGGTCTGCGGGTGTCATGTGCGTTTGGAGAGCCCCTGATGTACCTAAACAGTGGAAACCCCCCACAAGTGACCCCATTTTGGAAACTAGACCCCCTAATGAACTTATCTAGATGTGTGGTGAGCACTTTGAACCCCCCAGTGCTTCACAGAAGTTTATAACGACCGGGCGTGAAAATAAAAATATCGTATTTTTTCAACAAACATCATCTTTTAGTCCCCATTTTTTTATTTTCCCAAGGGTAACAGGAGAAATTGGACCCCAAAAGTTGTTGTCCAATTTGTCCTGAGTACAGTGATACCTCATATGTTGGAGAAAACTACTGTATGGGCACACGTCGGGGCTCGGAAGGGAAGTAGTGACATTTTGGAATGCAGACTTTGATGGATTGGTCTGCGGGTGTCATGTGCGTTTGGAGAGCCCCTGATGTACCTAAACAGTGGAAACCCCCCACAAGTGACCCCATTTTGGAAACTAGACCCCCTAATGAACTTATCTAGATGTGTGGTGAGCACTTTGAACCCCCCAGTGCTTCACAGAAGTTTATAACGACCGGGCGTGAAAATAAAAATATCGTATTTTTTCAACAAACATCATCTTTTAGTCCCCATTTTTTTTATTTTCCCAAGGGTAACAGGAGAAATTGGACCCCAAAAGTTGTTGTCCAATTTGTCCTGAGTACGCTGATACCTCATATGTGGGAGAAAACTACTGTATGGGCACACGTCAGGGCTTGGAAGGGAAGTAGTGACGTTTTGGAATGCAGACTTTGATGGATTGGTATGCGGGTGTCATGTGCGTTTGGAGAGCCCCTGATGTACCTAAACTATTGAAACTCCCCACAAGTGACCCCATTTTGGAAACTAGACCCCCCACGGAGCTTATCTAGATGTGTGGAGAGCACTTTGAACCCCCAAGTGCTTCACAGAAGTTTATACCGCCTGGGCGTGAAAATAAAAAAAACATTTTTTTCCGCAAAATTATATTTTTGCCCCAATTTTTTATTTTCCTAAGGGTAACAGGAGAAATTGGACCCCAAAAGTTGTTTTGTAATTTGTCCTGAGTAGGCTGATACCCTACATGTGGGGGTAAAACACTGTTTGGGCACATGGCAGAGCTTGGAAGGGAAGGAGCACCATTTGACTTTTTCAATGCAGAATTGGCTGGAATTGAGATCAGACGCCATGTTGCCTTTGGAGAGCACCTGATGTGCCCAAACAGTGGAAACCCCCAATTATAACTCCAACCCTAACCTCAACACACCCCTAACCCTAATCTGAGCCCTAGCCCTAACCCTAGCCCTAGCCCTAACCCTAGCCCTAACCCTAGCCCTAACCCTAGCCCTAACCCTAACCCTAACCCTAGCGGGAAAATGGAAATAAATACATTTTCTTTTAGTTTTATTATTTTTCCCTAACTAAGGGGGTGATAACGGGGGGTTTGATTTACGATTTATGGCGGTTTTTATGTTTGGCGGCTGTCGCACGCTAAAAGACGCTTTTTATTGTAAAAATAGTTTTGCATCACCACATATTGTGAGCTATAATTTTTCCGTATTTTGACCCACCGAGTCATGTTAGGTCTTATTTTTTGCGGGACGAGTTGACGTTTTTATTGGTACCATTTTCGGGCACGTGACATTTTTTGATCGCTTTTTATTCCGATTTTTGGGACGCAGAATGAACAAAAACCAGCGTTTCATGAATTTCTTTTGGGGGGTGCGTTTACACCGTTCCACGTGCGGTAAAATTGATAACGCGTTTTTATTCTTCGGGTCAGTACGGTTACAGCAATACCTCATTTAGGTCGTTTTTTTATGATTTGTCGGTTTTTTGCAATGAAAACAATTTTATATAAAAAATAATTATTTTTGTATCGCTTTATTCTGCGAGATATAACTTTTTTATTTTTCGCTGATGATGCTGTATGGTGGCTCGTTTTTTGCGGGACAAGATGACGTTTTCAGCGGTACCATGCATATTTATATGCATCTTTTTGATCGCGCGTTATTGCACTTTTTGTTCGGTGGTATGATAATAAATCATTATTTTTTGCTTAGTTTTTTATTTTTATTTTTTAAGAGGTTCGCTAAAGGGCTTAACTAATGGGACAGTTTTATAGGGCAGGTCATTACGGACGCGGCGATACCAAATATGTGTACTTTTATTGTTTTTGTTTTTTTTTATTTTGAAAAAATGGATTTATTGGGGAATATTTTTTTTTTTTACTAATTTATTTAGCGATTTTTTTTTAATTATTTTTAACACTTTTTTTTTTTTTTTTTTTTACTTTATTACCTTGTCCCAGGTGGGACATCACTGTCCTTTGACAGATCGCTGATCTGTCACATCACAGATCACTGTGACAGATCAGCGATCTGTCACAGGCACTGCTGCAGACTTCCTCATGCCTGCGCTTTGCAGGCAGTGAGGAAGTCAGCTCCCTGCAGGCCCCCGTCGCCATCTTGGATCCGGGGGCCTGTAGGGAAAGAGCCCCCCGCAGCAGCGCTGCACATTGCGCTGCCGTGAGGGGCTCAGGGAAGCACGGAGGGAGCCCCCTCCCTGCCGATGCTTCCCTTTAACCCCCGGTAAACCGCGATCGCGTTTGATCGCGGTGTGCAAGGGGTTAACGTGTCAGGGGCGGTCCGTGACCGCCCCTGACACATTGTGCCGGGTGTCAGCTATGATAATTAGCTGACACTCGGCCGCGATCAGCGGCGCTCACCACGTGGGCGCCGCTAATCGCGATGACGTAATATTCCGTCCATGGTAATTAGGTCCATGGTCACATGGACGGAATATTATGTCAATTGTAGGTAAGGGGTTAAGCCCCTTTCTCACATAGCGAGATCACTAGCGAGATTGCTGAAGCATCACCGATTTTATGACGCAACAGCGATCTCACTGGCGATCTCACTACATGTGACACGCAGCAGCGACCGCCCCCCCCCCCCCCGCTGGATATCACTGATCGCTGCTGCGTCGCTGAAGAGATCTGCCTGTTTCGCTGAGACCATTTAGCGATGCAACAGCGATCCTTTCCTGGTCATATCGTTGTCAGGATCGCTGGTGCGTCGCTAAGTGAAACAGGACCCTTAGTGGATGTCGAATTAAGCAGATGCATCTTTCTCTGCATGTGATCCCTATTAGAATTGATGATGTTGAGTTCAGGGCCCAGTGGAGTCTCAAATGTTGATGCTGAAAGATACAGTCTTAAGCATGTGAAGAAGCACTGTTTCATTGTGCCATATGTCCATTTATGCTTCCCTAGCACTATTCTGTGTTAGCTCTGCTTTACTGTGTTAATTCTGATTGCATGGTAGAACTGTATGATTACGACAGACTATCAGTCATTGCATGCCTCACACTGGTAACGCCTCCTTTCATAGCTCTGGAGGTAGATTCCCAGGGAGATCAGTGTCTAGCCCATGGATCTTAACAGTAGAGATGAGTGAACTTGTTTGGAAAATGTTGCCAATCTCAAATTCAGCACAAACCTGGCACATTCAGCTTTATGTTCGGTTTCCAGAGTATTTTTCCTCAAAGTCAGCAAAATTTTGTAAAAGATTGGTAAATGATCGTATTTTCACTAATGCTTTTGTTTTGACTTTGTCTAAGATAGTGGTACTGTATGAAGAGTGGGGAGATGTGTTTTATGAGGGGAGGATGTGTGTCTAGGTCAGTGGAGCATATTTTTTTTTTCTGTAAGAAATTAATGTGTGCACATTCTGGCAGCCAATTAGGGCGCAGAAACCATCCACAGCATCATGACACAAGGTCTTCTGTGATTGGCTGCCGAAGTCATATCTCCCTCTCCATATAAAAAGCAGACATCTTGTTTTTGCTGGAGCCATTTTCTCAGTGTAAAAGCACATAGAGGTCGCTCTTGCTGCTGCTGCATGTGAACTTGTCATTTAGTTAGATAGGATCCTGTCTTGTGTGAAATCGATCTTCCAGCATTTAACTAGATTGTGCTAAAACTGTGTTGCAGTGAGTAGGCGCCATTTACTAATCCAAATCTTTTGGGCTAAAATTGTGCTGCAGTGAGAAATCAGAAGGCCCCATTTGCTCATAAAAAATCATTAGGTCTAATATTGCCGTTCAGTCAGGAGGCCCTATTTGCTAATCCAAATCATTTGGGATAAAACTGTGTTGCAGCCAGGAATCAGGAGGCCCCATTTGCTCATCAAAATCGTTAGGCGTAATATTGGGGTTCAGCAAGGAGGCCCTATTTGCTAATCCAAATAATTTGTGCTAAAACTCTGTTGCAGTCAGGAATCAGGAGGCCCCATTTGCTAATCTAAATCGTTAGGTATAAGAGTGTTGTTCAGGCACCGTAAAAAAATAGATAATAATTGTTCATTTAGTGACAGGTGACTGACAGGTGTGGGTCTAAGGTTGGTTAAAAGAGGTGAATGGTACATACAACATGAGTGGGAAAAGGGAAGGGGTAATAGGCTTGGTATTTAATGTGTACATACTGTAGGTTAGGTGTTAATGTTACTAAACGCTCTACTGAACAAAAGCCATCTCGTCCTATCCAAAGACAACTTATAGCATCTGTTACTGGATGGGCTACTGGACACCCTTTCTTTGGCAGCTGCAGAGCGGTATGCCTTGGAAATGATAGTCAGAAAGAGCATATGCTCCGGTGGATGGCAAGTGTTACCTCAAGTGGCCTCTCCTCTTTTTCCTCCACCTTAACATCACACACAGTACAATCCTCAGAGGTGGCACCCCAATCACCCTTTTCCTCCTAGTCACAAATTTCCTATCGCCCAACTTCCTGTGGAGAACCACAGATGGCCTGCTCTGCAGAGATTTTCACACATTCTATTCCGTGGGCATCATAGGTCTGCTCTAAAGATTTACAGAATTCAAAAAAGTAAAGATTCTAACAGGAAACTATACAAAGAGAGATAAAACAGGAGAGAGCAACCTAAGCACAATAAAAGCATATGATGGTCAAGGGGATCAGTATATAACTGCTCACCTCAGGGGTTGTGCCAGATAGGCACAACACTACGTAGGAATTTGGGAACTTCCACTGTGGCTTGCTGCCCATCTGAGGTGCGAGTTGTTGTGTTAGTCCTGTCCCATCCACAACTCCAACGAAATGTAAGGAAAAGAAGATTTCAGAGGTGCTTCCGTCTCGGCCATGTGATCCCAAACTGAGCATCTGTTTAAAACATACCTCCGGCCCGTGACCAGGGGAACTATGAAACCACTTCTATGGGTTTACAAAAAAATATTTATTCTACAAATCTGCAGTCATAGGATAAATGCTGCTTGATATTTGAATAAAATGAGAGTGTGACATGAATAAAAATGTATAAAAATACACACGTGTTTCTGCTGTGAAAGAGCCTTCATCCGGTGTATAGAACTTAGTAACTTGTGAAAACTTTTACATACATCACCATTAATTATAGGTGCAGTTTTTCCCTTTGGAATTCTAATCTTTATTATCTTTCTTAAAAAAAAGGACTTATGAGCCTCCTTTGAATATAACATGGAAGCAAAAACAAAGACATTCCATTATAAAATCTATAATAAATTATCAAAGAATAATCACTTATGCAAATTCTTCAATGTTTATGTAAATATTTTTATGTAAATATTTTTTCTGTGAGATGTATAAAAAAATAATGTTTTTTTAAAAAAATTCTTACTTGTGTTGTATTTTTTATATATTATTATTTTTTTACATTAGGTTTATATTAAAATTTAATATATAAAATATACAAAACAAGGAGGAATAAAAAGAAGCATCAATTTTTTATACATTTATTTCAATACTTTTTGGGAAAACTAGTTATCTCACAGGAAAGATACTTGTGATTACCCTCAAAGAGTCTGGCCTGATGACCAAATTATAAGCCTACCAATCCCAGTTCATTTTCATTCTTAAAGATCTTTACATCTTTAAATTGCTTGGAGACATTGATAGGATTTAATTCCAAGGCCACATTCATATCAGTATTTGTAAGCGAAAACCAGCAGTGGAACAAACAGAAGAAAAGTATCATAGAAACACGTCACCACTTCTACATTTTTCACCCACTCCTGATTTTGGTTTACAAATTCTGATGTGAAATACTGACCAAATACTGATAGCCGGACCATAGCCTAAAGGCCCTGTTACACATAACGATGTCCCAGCGATCTCACCAACGATCCAACATGATGGGATCGCTGGGACATCGCTAGACAGCCCCTCCAGCGATCAGGACCAGCGAGCAAGCTGGTATCCAACGTAAACATTGGGTTTCTAAGAGCCAAGCGGCTCTTAGAAACCCGATGTTTACCTTGTAAACCAGCGTCACGCCGGTATCCAACGTAAACAGCGGGTTTCTAAGAGCGCTGCTCTTAGAAACCCGCTGTCTACGTTGGATACCAGCATGACGCTGGTTTACAAGGTAAACATCGGGTTTCTAAGAGCCGCGCAGCTCTTAGAAACCTGATGTTTACGTTGGATACCAGCATGCAGCGTCGCTGATCGCTGGCTCCCGCTGCCACACGCAGCGATGCGCGCTGGCCAGCAGGAGACCAGCGATGAAAAAACGGCCTTGGACGATCCAGCACGATCAGTGATACCCTGCGGGGGGGCCGGTCACTGCTGGATGTCACACACAGCGATATCGCTGGAGAGATCGCTGATGTGTCACAAAATCAGCGATCTCGCCAGCGAGATCACTGTGTGTAATGGGGCCTTAACAGTTCATTTCTCTCCAATGAAATCTTCTGATATGCTTGTATTGTATTCAGAACTTTCCAAAACCTATGAAACACTTCATCAACTTATCATTAGGTATTTACTTTGGCATTAAATGGGTATACTGACACTACAAGTAAAATAATAAGAAGAAATATATATTTATTCATGCTTTGCAGACAAGACTTTACACAACCAAAAGAAAACAGCATGTGAATGCTTTATGTGGAGCATGTCTAGAATTGTGGGAAATGTTCACTTCATGGAATGTCACTGATAGCAGTATTAATGATGTGGGATGAATCATTGTGTGCAGTGGGCCTCTAATAGTACATTGTATGAGAGGCCATTGGTCTAATTACAGAATCAACGATTTGTAAGAGTGTTGTACTGTGTAATCATTGTAATCATGGGCCAAGACTAACACATACATTTGTCAATTATAAAGAAAGAATGTAGCGCTCCAAAAAATGTTTATTAATATATCCACACACTAATAGTATAATTAATAGTAGTGATAGACTGGTTTAGCTTTTGTGCAATATTAGCAACAATAATAATAATACTCAGTTACCGCGTGTTAATAGAGATGAGCGAACCCGAACTGTAAAGTTCGAGGTTCATACCAGACACCTATTGTCCTGTGCTAAGCTCCGAACAGGGACTTCTCCTTGAAGTCTGTTTTATAGTTCGGGGAGGAGAGAGATACTTTTTTGCTCCAAAGTTTGGGTCCCCATTGATTTAGTTGGGGTTCGGATTAACCCCTTCCGACATCGGGTGTAATAGTATGCCGATGTCAGACTTCCCCTGCTTTTTGTGGGTTCTGGCGCTGTGCCCGCACCTTTCCGGGCACATGACAGCTTGACTATACAGTTTACATGTGCCCACAACAGCTGCGGGTGGAATTGCGATCCATCCATGGCTGTTAACTAGCTAAATGCCGCTGTCATTCTCTGACAGCGGCATTTAACTCATGCTTAATGGAAGCATGTCACTAAACCTACCCATCGGTGACCATATCACATGATTGCAGGTCACCGAAGGGTTGGCATGACAACCAAATGTCTCCAGCAGACTTCTCTGGTTGTCATTGCCGGAATGCTATGCGCGCCGCCCAGTGGTCAGTGCTCATAGCAAGTGAGATCAGACAACTGCAGCTTCTAGTCTTCCATGGAAACTATTAAAGCATGCATATGTCCAATTTTTTTCCTTGGTATCAGTGGTCCTCACAAAACTTTGGAGACATGTCTGATTCTCATCCGAGGATAAGTCAAATTTGGCAAAGCAAGTCAGTGGGTCCGTGAAAAAAAATCGACATCCATCACAGTGCGGTCTGATTTCCACACAGTGTAAGAAAGGAGAAGGTGGAGAAACTTTTTTATTTTTTATTTCTCCACTTATGAGAAAAATGGATGACACTTAGCCCTTACTCTGATCAAACTCGGATCAAGCTCAGATAAAAATCTGATCAGAATAATCAGTTCGTTTTTCTTGTATGGTCAGGGTCACACTTGTAAGTGCAATGCAAGAAACTCACGCGAGTCTCTCGCATCAATACCCAACACTACTGCTGGCACTCGGGACCGGAGTGTGCGGCTGCATAGAAATACATGCAGCTGCACACTCCGGGCCTGAGTGCTGGCGGCAGTAATGGGTATTGATGTGAGAGACTCGCGTGAGTTTCTCGCATCGCACTCGCCAGTGTGACCCCGGCCTATGTGTAAAAGTTGGATGTGTGAATGATTCCTAACTATAACAAAAAATAGAATTAGTCTTACCGGTAATTCGGTTTCTAGGAACCTTCCACGACAGCCATATCGGAGGATGTCTCCCCACCCTAATGGGGGACAGGGAATGCACAAGAGGTTAAATAACCCTCCCCTTCCTGCTATCTCCAGTGTTTTTTTCTGGACACACTAGCATGTATAGTTACCACCAAGGTGTAGGCATCATCCAATAAGAGTATCAGATAGGGAGGGAAATAAGTGCTGTCGTGGAAGGTTCCTAGAAACTGAATTACCGGTAAGACTAATTCTATTTTCTCTAGTCACCTTCCACGACAGCCATATTGGAGAAATACCAACAACTAATTTCTTAGGGAGGGACAACAGCCTGCAGAACATATCTGCCAAATGTTAAATCCCTGTTGAAATTTAGTGTATAGTGTCTGGTGAATGTATGTACAGGCGACCAGGTGGCGGCTCTGCATATGTGCTCAGAAGATGCGTTCCCTCTTCCTGCCCATGATGTTGATACTGACAAGTAGAGTGGGCTTTCAGAGATGTAGGAGGAGGAACGTTCTGTGACGAGTAGGTGAGGCTGATAGCTTGCCTGATCCAATTCGTGATTGTAATTTTTGCCACCTTTTTGCCTTTATTCTGACCGGAAATTTGAATAAATAAAATCTGGTCAATCCTCCAACTCTCCGTCTGCTGGAGGTAGAAGAAAACTACTCTACAGACGTCGAGGGTGTAAAAGGCTTCTTCTATCTTGTTGGAGGGGTTTGTACAGAAGGAAGGTAATACAATGTCCTGGAACCTATGAAAATTTGAGACTACCTTAGGCATAAAGGAGGGATTTAACCTTAGGAAGATGCTATCTTCTGTGATGGTCAAGTATGGCTCCTGTATTGAAAGGGCCTGTAATTCTCCTATGTGCCTTGCGGTAGTAATTGCTACCAAAAACACAGTTTTTAGTGTTAAGTTTTCCAGTGCCGTGGAAGACAGTGGCTCAAACGGTTCCCTGGTCAAGCCTTTGAGAACTAGGTTCAAGTCCCATGGAGAAACTGACTACGGAGTCTGGGACGGATTCTAGTTGCTGAGGTTATGAATTGCTTGATCCAGCGATGGCTTGCCAGATCTTGATTGTAAAATGAACTAAGAGCTGATACCTGTACCTTTAGTGTACTAGGAGTGAGCCCTAGAACTAAGCCGTCTTGAAGAAATTTTAAGATCTGTGTGATAATAGGATGGAAGGGGTCCAGGGCACTTAGGGAACACCAAGATGAGAACATCTTCCAAATCTTCCCGTGAATTGCGTTAGTCATGCTCAGCCTAGAATGGCCGGTGGCCCTGTAGAGTTTGGATCACTTCCTCGGAAACGCTTTAAGCCATTAGAATTCCGGCTTCAGTAGCCAGGCCACAAGGTTCATTCTGTGAGGGTCTGGGTGCAGTAGAGGGTCTTAGTAAAGGAGACTAGCCCTCTAGGGGAAGAAGTAATGGGCCTTCCTGAGCCATGTTCCGTAGGGCTCCGTACCAGCTTTCCCCTGGCCATAAGGGAGCCACTAGGATTGTAGTGACTTGTTCTGCCCGTATCTTCTGCAGTGTTCTCACTACCATGGGAATCAGAGGGAAGGTGTAAGCCAGATTGAACTGCCACGAATGGGAGAAGGCATCTACTCCCCACACTCCGTCAGTGGGACCGAGGGAAAAAAGTTTCCACCTTCGCCTTTTGACCGTTGGCAAAAAAGGTCCACATTGGGATTTCCCCACCTTGACACCAGAGGCAAAAATGCTGTTTGATCTAGGCTCTATTCCCCGGAATGAACGTCCTTCCTGCTGAGGAAGTTCGCCTGCTGATATGGACAACAGACGTTTCTCTGCCCAAGAAAAATTTCTTGCAGCTACCAATTCTTTGGTTGAAGAATTTCGTGCCTCCTTGCTGTCGGATGTAGATCACTGTAGTCGCATTGTCTGGGCAGACACGTACATGATGATTTGGACAAGGGTTGATGCTGCTTTCAATGCTTCCTTCACAGTTTTCCTTCTTCAGGTCTATTGTGGCCAACACCCAATTTGTCCTATGAAGGGGATTGCCGACTTAACCGACTCCATCCTGAATCTGTACTTTACCACTTGGTTCAAGGGTTTTAAGTTTATTTTAACCTTGCTTTCCTGAGGGTTTTACAATTTTGAAGAGGCGCAAGTAGTGGCCTCTGCCCATCTCCTGTCGATTTGCCCGCTGGTCTCCCTGTTATGAATGAGTCACCGTAGGAGGCAAAAGCAGAAATACAAGCTAAGTCCAGAAAAGCAGAGAAGTTGGCAACTATCAGATTGCAGACCCCTGAACCTATCAACACAACTACCAGTAGCCGTGGGGGGTTCCTACGATACCCTAGACCCCTCGATCACAGCCGGAGAATTAAATAAGCCTAAAGAAAGAAAGGGGAAATCTAAACTGCCCCAGAGCAGACCCCAAAGCAATAGGCAGCCCCCAACATATAATGACGGTGAAGCAAGATGAAAACACTAACACAGACAGAAAGATAGACTGAGCAAAGACGGGGCCCAAAACTACCTAGATAGGAAAGGACAGGAAGGCTGCTGTCTGCCATCTGCCAAAACCCTATCAAAGACAAAAGCCAACAAGCTGATATGAAAAAGGCCCTGAAGCAGCTAGGCTTCAAAAACTAAATCAGCACTCAGGTATTTTCAGAAGACAGAGCTAAAGGAATTCAGCACACCCCAGCAGGGAATGGCAGAAATCCAGAAAAACAAAGCAAAACAAAGTCAAAGCACAAAAGCAAAAGGCCGAGCAGCAAACTTAGCTTTAGAGGAGCAGGAATTCAGACTGGTCTCCAAGGATCCCACAGAGAAATCACCCGCAGGGCAGAAGGGCGTCGGCAGCCTTATATCCAGTCAGTAACTCCACTCAGCCAGTCATCATCATCAGCCTCAGGTGTTTGATAATCAGGCTCACTACCTTTCTTTACCAGAAGAGGGAGTTCCTCGGGCCTCAGTAATGAAGGGGAAAATGAACTCACAACATCTCCCATTCTGGTCCCGGACCTGCTCCAAGCCGCCTAGCAATTGACACCCGACGGGAGAAGTCATGCACAGCGTGGAACTGGGGAGATCGCCTTGCAGAAGTGTCTTTATGCCTGACAGCAAGGATTTTTGGAGGTACACCTGCAAGGACGTCACTGTTAGGCATTGAGGGGGAGGACTTTCGAACCTCAATCTCAGTCCATCGTGAAAGGTGCGAATGACCCATTGGTTTAAGGTTATGGATTGCAATAATCTATGAAATTCCAGGGTCAGCACCCGACCAGAGAACTGTGAATTCTGGGAGGATTGGTCACAGGGAGGGAGACAAAAAGATCGTTTCCTAGGTTCCGGAAGAGACTTCTCTTTATCAGTTGCTTTCTCTAGGATATCATCCAGAGCTGCCACATAATAATTTCCCTGAAAGGGAAACATATAGACGTTTTACATAAAGTCTCCTCCTCCAGCTTTCAGCCACAGAGTTCCCCTGGCAGAGTTGGAGAGGTAAATGCATGACCCATGACCTGCGATTGCAGGCTGGTCTCCCATTCGGGTCCCGGCGCAGGCTCAAGCTGTTTAGCAGCCGCTACCTGACGAACCTAGAAGGCCCGGTTGGCACTGCAGATTTTGCTGCTATCCGGACGGACTTAGCTGAAGCATCCGCTAGGAACCCTGTCACTTTTGTAATAGGGAAAGAGAGTCAAGGGTTTCTTCCCAGGAGGTCCCCTGAGTGAGGTGATCCTAAGAGGGACGCTATCAGCAGACAGGGACCCGGCTACACACGGAGAGGCTATATTGGCCTTAAGCAGGGTTGTGGTGGCGACCCAGGATTTCCTGAGCAAGCTTGCCATTGAGAGCTGCCCTTAAATGGAACAGCCGCTCTCCTGCACGTCCACTTTAGGGACTTCCCATAAGGAGCCTTCTCTGTCCAAGGGAAAAACCGATTCCCCAATTCTGAGGTGACACCAAGTCTCTCTCGGGACGGGCCATTGCCAGCTGTGAAGGTTTCAGCCCCTCCAAACATCTCATCTTATATAGAGAATTCCACTTCCTCCTCCCGTACTAACTAATCTGGTCTGTCATTCCCATCCCGGCCCAGCCTCAAGCTGCTTAGCGGCCATGACGAATGTAGTTACACTCAACCGAGAATGGCCGGAGACACCTTCGGAAGAGAGATAGCATTCCCAGATCTGAGGGTGGAAGTGGAACCCTCATTTTCCCAAGCATCCTCTGAGTTAGAGGTATCAAATTCACCCTAGTCAATCAGATTCCACAGGTGCCGATTTCCTCCTAGCAGGAGGGGGCTGTGGCTGGGAAAATGTCGCCATAGAAGATTGGACTTCTTGTCCGATGAGAGTTTTTATACTGTCCAGTAGGGAGGGCAGCTCTGTACGTAATACATCGTCCGTGCAGGGCTGACAAAGCTTCTCCTATATGAAGAGGGAGGCCTGGAACCACACCTGGTTTATTCTTTTTAGGGTCAGAGGCCTTGTCTCCATACAAGAGAGAGAGAAGGCATACTAAGCCACCTCCGAGACTACTCTGGACAGAAAAAGGGGAACCCACCCCGCTACTTACAGTGGAAGGGTGACGCTGTTCTCCACAGTAGCAGGCAGTAAGGGTTTGTCACCATCCATGGTCAGTCTGCCACAGTCACTGTACAGATAATGGACTTACCTGGACACACCCAGACCAGGATTAGAATAACCGAGGTCCATTCAGCGTGCTGTGTGCTCCTCCTCCCCTCGATCCACGGGTGGGGGTCATTTCAATCACCCCTCCCCACAGCTGAATTCCCCAGCTGTTCAGCAGCTGCCCCTGCACACTCGGCGGTGCTCCATTCTGGTCCCGGCCCACCTCAAGCTGCTTAGCGGCTGCCTGATGAGAGCAGCCATGCATAGCCCAGAAGGGCCGGTGGCTGGAGCCCCGGACCGCGCCCGCAGTCGGGTAACTGCAGGCCGCGCGTGCGTTCCCGCCAGGCACGCAGGTGGAAGGCAAACTGGAAGTTTGGCACCAGTCCCGAAGCCACCTCCGGTGTGGCCAGGAGGACCCCGGCCACACAGCACTGCCCCGCCTTACCCCGCTGAGGGGGCGCAGGAGGGGCGGACAAGGGTCTCGAGTACCACCAAAGTGGAGACGGGAGCAGCCTTCCTACGGAGTAGAGCAGAGCCCTCGACCATTGACTGCCCGGCGTTACAGGTATCTGATGTTGTAGTGCCTCCGGTCGCCGGCCACGGCAGCACTTTCAGGACCTCTTCATGCCCCATAAGGGACAGGAAAAACACTGGAGATAGCAAGAAGGGGAAGGTTATTTAACGTCTTGTACATTTCCTGTCCCCCACTAGGGCGGAGAGACATCCTCCGATATGGCTGTCGTGGAAGATGACTAGAGAAATACTTAGATACTAGAGCAGATTTACATGAATCCAATCTATATTTCCTAGCAAGGTCACCTGCTCTATAATGTCCTTATGTCCCAGATCTGAGGATCACTTGTTTCTAAGGTTTAACGATAAACAAAATTTGTAAAATTTGCTGATTTGCAAAACAGTGCATTTCCTATTTGGTTGTTCTTCACTAATATATTTCAGTATGGCTCCAATGTAATTCAGAATACAAACCCCATGGCCTATATAGTATGAATTCAAAAATTGCTAGCTGGTAAATCAGCAAACCAGACTAATCTCTATTTCCTATATGTCCTTTCACTTGGGGTTGGATTCTCTTATTGATGGCTTGAAAGACAGATAATGATGCAGCAACTTCAAAATGACAAAAATTCAATTTCAAGCCAAAGTAATGAAATGTGCAGCTTTCCATTAGTAGCTCTTAGTGACACAGATGTCAGATTTTTACATGTCTGGTTAGTTTAATTTTGGAAATACATCAAATATAATGCACAAGTTGAATATGTGCCGAATTTTCTGTCTTTCTTGTAATGCTGATTTGTATTGAGGTAATGAGGTGCGCACCTCCGTGGACTCAATGTCTGACAGCACTGACCTTTGCGTGTTATATGCTCTCGCTGTCAATTTTCTTCTGTCACTTTTTAAAAGCATACAAAGAAACGTGTATATATGTAAATAAGGTTTATAGAATGTCCTAAGGTTGAACTCCTCCAAGTCTTGGTGAGTTTAAGTGCCCTGTGTGACTTAGTGAGTGTTTGTTTATGCGTTTGTATGTCTGCCACTCACGCACTATGGTCGTCTATAGAAAAGAGTGGCCCTGCTTACAATACACAGTCTTATGATCTCAACCAGAAAGGACTAGAATGAGGCCTTCTGTGCAGCATATCTACTAATCTGTGTGTCTCTTTTAAGTGACACTTGTAATCAAACTTGACAAGATTTAAGGATTCAAATAGCAGCACTTATTCTACAGTTTGTTTGCTTACGTGTTTCAGATTTCAGATCTATTATTCTCCTGCTAAAAACATTAGATCTCAGATAATTCTGCTATAACTGCTCTTTAAAGGATTTTTCCAGGATTTTACCATTGGCAACCTATGCTTATAATAGGTCATCTATATCAGATTGGTAATGAAGGGTGAATGGTGCAGTGGCTATGCAAACAAAGTGAATGAAAGGGAGTTGGCAGTACCATTACCTGCCACTACACAATGTACAGCGCTGTTCCACTTTGTAACAGCAGTTAGGCAAAGCATACTTCCACAAGCAAATGGAGACTGCAATGCGCACACGCGTAATCAGGATGACAGCTACTGAAACTACCTTAAAGATTACGTACAGCATCCAAGGAGGGGTGGAGGGAAGGAGCCAAAACACCGCCCATCGGACCAGACACAACTCATTTAAATACCGCGCCAAATTGTGGTGACAGATTCCCTTTAACGCATCCAAGATCGCCTGTAAGACGACAATGTCATTGAGGTTGGCTGTGGCATATTTCTTATGTGGAGCCCAGATCTGATTCATCGCCCACTAGAAGGTAGCTGGGGCCCTCTGCAGAAGGAAGGACATTCTGGTGGACTGGAAACACCCATCAGGCATTGAGAAGGCTGTCTTTTCTTTGGAACTCTGGGACATGTGGATCTGTCAGTTCCTCTTTGCTAGGTCGAGGATTGTGATGTACCTTGCAACCCACGTCTCTCAATAAGTTCGTCCATGCGGGATATTAAATACACATTAACACTGGATACCTCGTTCAGCCTGCGGTAGTAATTACAAAATTGCCACTTGTCGTCGGGCTTCGGCACGAAGACGATGGGACTCGACCATCCACTTTTTGACTCCTCTATCACACCGAGGTTTAGCATTCTCTTCACCTTTGATATTATCGCCCAACATGATTCGGGGATTCTATAGGGCTTGAGGATAACACTTACATGCGGCTCTGTTAACACATTGTGTTCCACCAACTGTGTACGCCCTGGCAACTCTGAGAATAGGTCACATTTCCGCTGCAGAAGTTTTCGACACTGTTGCTGCTGGGTCAGTGTTAAGTGGGTTTTACACATAGCGATATCGCTAGCAATATCGCTAAAGCGTCACCGATTTTGTGACGCAGCAGCGATATTGCTAACGATATCGCTATGTGTGATACTTACCTCCGACCGGCTTCCCCACTGTCTGTCGCTGGTCGCGTGAGATCGGCCGGGTCCATTTCTCGTCGAGCGACGTGTGGACGCAGGCGGTAGGACGTCAGCATCACTGCATGTGAAAGGTAAGTAATTACGCTGCTGCGTCGCTCTGTCGCTGGTGAGATCTGCCTGTTTGGCAGCTCACTAGCGACCATTTAGCGATGCACCAGCGATCGTGGTCGGATCGCTGGTGGTCGGATCGCTGGTGCATCTTGGTCGGATCGCTGGTGCATCGCTATATGTAAAGGGGCCTTTAGAGTCTCCACGATTGTCACCTCCTCCACTTTGGCTTCAGGACAGGCTCCCAGAAAAGGAGTTTCCAGCGATTCCCATTCTTGCCATGGTTTGAGCAGGTTCACATGGTACACGTCGTGCGGCTTCCTACAACCTGGCTGGTGTACCTTGTATTTCATGTCACCCAGTTTTTCCATCACCTCGTATGGGCCTTGTCACTTGGCTAGGAACTTGCTTTCCACTGTGGGGATAAGCAATAGCATGCGGTCCCCTGGCTGAAACTGCCTCAGCCTCGCTGACTGGTTATACACCCTCGTTTGTGCCTCCTGTCCCTGGAGAATACGTTCCTTCATGATAGGCATCACATGCACCATCTTCTCCTGCAACTGGGCAACATACTCAGTGACACTCCATTGTGGTGTAAACTTGACTTCCCAGTTTTCCCTGACAATGTCGAGGAGCCCTTGCGGATGTCGACCGTACAGGAGTTCGAATGGCGAGAAGCCAGTGGAGGCTTGTGGGACTTCTCTGATGTAAAAGAGCAGAAATGGTAGCAGATAGTCCCGGTTTCGACCGTCCTTCTCAGAGACCTTCTTAAGAATGGCATTCAAGGTCTTATTGAAGCACTCAATAAGAAATGCAAAGTACTACATCTGGGCAATAAAAATGAAAAAAGCATATATAGAATGGGAGGAATAGGGCTAAGTGACAGCACATGTGAAAAAGACTTGGGTATACTAATAGATCACAGACTGAATATGAGTCAACAGTGTGATGCAGCAGCAAAAAAGGCAAATGCAGTTCTAGGATGTATTAACAGAAGCATACAGTCTAGATCACGTGAAGTCATTATTTCCCTCTACTCCTCTTTGGTCAGACCTCATCTGGAATATTGTGTCCAGTTTTGGGCACCACATTTTAAAAAAGACATCAACAAACTGGAGCAAGTTCAGAAAAGAGCGACCAGAATGGTGACCGGTCTGCAAACCCTGTCTTATGAGGAAAGGTTGCAGGATTTGGGAATGTTTAGTTTGCAAAAGAGAAGACTGAGAGGAGACTTAATTGCTGTCTACAAATATCTAAAGGGCTGTCACATTGTAGAAGGCTCAACTTTATTCTCATTTGCACAAGGAAAGACTAGAAGCAATGGGATGAAACTGAATGGGAGGAGACACAGATTAGATATTAGAAAAAACTTTTTGACAGTTAGAGTGATCAATGAGTGGAACAGGCTGCCACGAGAAGTGGTGAGTTCTCCTTCAATGGAAGTCTTCAAACAGAGGCTGGACAGACATCTGACTGGGATGATTTAGCGAATCCTGCTTTGAGCAGGGGGTTGGACCAGATGGCCCAGGAGGTCCCTTCCAACTCTACGATTCTATGATTCTATGATTCTATGATTCTATGATTCACTCCACCAGGCCATCGGTCTGCGTATGGTAAACTGAGGTTCGCAGCTGTGCAATCTGGAGGACTCAACACAGCTCCCTCATTACTTTGCTTGTAAAGGGGGTTCCCTAGTCCATCAAAAACTCCTTTGGCAGGCCCATCCTCTCAAAGGTATGGACAAGCTCCAAGGCGATACTCTTAGTCGAAAAGTTCCTTAGTGGCATCGATTTAAGGTGCCAGGTCGCATAGTCCATGACCACTAGGATGTACTGATGTCCCCGTGCAGATTTAACTATGGGATCTACTAGGTCCATGGCAATCCTCTCAAAGGGGACCTCTACCACATACAACAGGGCTAAGGGGCTTCTGAAGTGAGAAGTAAGAGTGGATATCTGACAGGTGGGGTAGTACCTATAATATTTTTGGATCTCTCAGTAACACCCTGGCCAATAGAACCTCCTCAACACATGCAAATGGGCCATGTCTGAAACACTCTTCCGGTAGGGCCCTGGAACTAACAGCTGCTCCACGATCTCACCGCCCCTCAGTTTGGTCACCTAATATAACAAATTGCTATTGACTGCAAATTGAGGGAACCTGGTGGCAGCCCCTGGCTCTTGAGCAACCCCATTATATATGGTAACACTATTAAATGCCCCCTTCAATGTAAGATCTCTAAGTTGAGCAGGCACAAAGTTCTCTTCAGGCACTACTAACTCAGGGGAAATGGACTCTTCTGTCACCATCTCATCATCCTCTCCAGTGCAGACAATTATGGGAGCCTCTACCAGAGGGACCTGGCTTTTGACTGGAACACTCTGTGCAGCCCCCTTTTGCTACAAGTTCTAAAGTTTTAAGTTTTTTACTACCCCAGCCTCATGGGACTTGGTACCACAGTCTGTTCCCATAGTGACTCTGGCAAAAGGGTGGCCCTTGGCATCTCTGTGTATCAGACACCTTCAAGCTTAATAGGGGTCAACTGGTGGGACAGTGTACCACTGATTAGGGTCACTAAACTGCCAGAGTCCAAAGTTCAAGAACCATTACATAATTGATGGACATGGTACACGACTACGGCCCCTACCTGATTGACAGTCCACACTGCAGGCCGATAGGTATAATAGGAGCAGCGCCTGCCTAGTTTGCTGTCCATATGACACCGGGCGATTATGTGTCCAGGATTGTGACATCGCCAACAAGCCACATCCTTGATAACAGCCTTAGGGGACCCATGAGGAAGATTAGGACACCCCCCATTTGTGGGTCTAGGCACCCATTGGATATCCCCGAACGTGGAAATGGAGATGAATCTATTCCCAAGTGCTTTCTCAACAACCTGGTATCTCTCAACCAAGTTGTCCTCATTCCGAGGGTCTCCTGTTATGAATGGGTCACCGAGGAGAAAAAGGCAAAACAAGCTAAGTCACAGAAAACCAGAGAGGTTGGTAACTATGCAGATTGCAGATCCCTTATCCTAACCACACAACTAGCAGCAGCCGTGGAGCGTACCTACCATGATCCTAGACGCTTCGTCACAGCCGGAGGACTAAAAAAGCCTGAAGCATGAAAAGGGGAAAACTAACTGCCCAAGAGCAGACCCCAAAGGAAAGACAGCCCCGACACATGTATTGACAGTGAATCAAGATGAAAGCACAAACACAGGCAGGAAAATAGGCTGTGCAAACGATGGAGCCCAAACTAATTAGAAAGGACAGGAAAGGAAAGACACTGCAATCTGCAAAAAACCCTACAAAAATAATGTCCAACACTTCTGATAGCAAAATTAACCCTGAAGTCACTAGACTTCTCCCACTATATCAGCTAGTGTTGAGCGATACCATCCGATACCCTAAAATATCGGATCGGATGGTATCGGCCCGATACGAAAAAAGTATCGGGTATCGCCGATTCTGATACCGGAAGTCCCATTCAAGTCTATGGGACTTCCGGTATCGGAATAAGAAAAACCCTTTTCTCTCCTTGTACAGCCTCTCGGGGGGGTGTACGGACCTTCCGGAGGTCTGTGCCGACTACCCGGGGGTCTGTGCGGACTGCCGGGGCTCTGTACCGACTGCCCGGGTGTCTGTGCAGGCTGCGGGGGGCTGTGCCGGCCTGCCGGTGGTCTGTACCGACTGCCCGGGTGTCTGTACCGGCCTGCCGGGGGGCTGTGCCGGCCTGCGGGTGGTCTGTACCGACTGCCGGGGGGCTGTGCCGGCCTGCGGGTGGTCTGTTCCGACTGCCCGGGTGTCTGTGCGGACTGCCGGGGGGCTGTGCCGGCCTGCCGGTGGTCTGTACCGACTGTCCGGGGGTCTGAGCAGACTGCGGGGGTCTGTGCAGGATCGTCCGATGGGACTACAAGTCCCATCGGGCGATGCCTGATACCATGACTGTGATTGACACATTAGCCAATGATGGGACAGTAGTAGTCCTATCATCCGGCTAATGTGTTGAATGCACAAAAAAAAAAAAAAATCCCTACTACATACATGCTACATACATACTACATGCTACATACATACTACATGCTACATACATGCTACATACATACTACATGCTACATACATGCTACATACATACTACATACAAGCTACATACATGCAACATATATACTACATACATACTACATGCTACATACATGCAACATACATACATACTGCATATATACCACATGCATGCAACATGCATACTACATATATACCACATATATACTACATGCATGCAACATGCATACTACATATATACCGGGGGTCTGTGCCGACTGTCCGAGGGTCTGTACCGGCCTGCCGGTGGTCTGTACCGACTGTCCGGGGGTCTGTGCAGGCTGCGGGGGTCTGTATCGGCCTGCAGGGGGGCTGTGCCGGCCTGCCGGTGGTCTGTCCCGACTGTCCGGGGGTCTGAGCGGACTGCCGGGGGTCTGTACCGGCCTTCCGGGGGGCTGTGCCGGCCTGCCGGTGGTCTGTGCCGACTGCCCGGGGGTCTGAGCCGACTGCCCGGGGGTCTGTGCCGACTGCCCCGGGGTCTTTGCGGACTGCCCGGGGGTCTGTACCGGCTTGCCGGGGGGCTGTGCTGGCCTGCCGGTGGTCTGTGCCGACTGTCGGGGGTCTGAGCGGCCTGCCGGGGGTCTGTACTGGCCTGCTGGGGGTCTGTACCGGCCAGCCGGGGGGCTGTGCTGGCCTGTTGGTGGTCTGTACCGACTGTCCGGGGGTCTGAGCGGCCTGCCGGGGGTCTGTACTGGCCTGCCGGGGGTCTGTACCGGCCTGCCGGGGGGCTGTGCTGGCCTGCCGGTGGTCTATACCGACTGTCCGGGGGTCTGAGCAGGCTGCGGGGGTCTGTGCTGGATCGTCCGATGGGACTACAAGTCCCATCGGGCGATGCCTGCTACCATGACGGTGATTGACACATTAGCCAATGATGGGACAGTAGTAGTCCCATCATCCGGCCTATGTGTTGAATGTAAAAAAAAATAAAAATACATACTACATACATACTACATGCTACATACATACTACATACATGCTACATACATACTACATGCATGCAACATACATACATACTACATGCAAAATGCATACAACATACATACTACATATATACCACATGCATGCAACATGCATACTATATATATACCACATATATACTACATGCATGCAACATACATATATACTACATATATACCACATATATACTACATGCATGCAATATATATAATACATATATACTACATGCAACATACATACTGCATACATACTACATATATACCACATGCATGCAACATACATACTACATATATACTACATGCATGCAACATGCATACTACATATATACCGCATATATACTACATGCATGCAACATACATACATGCAACATATATACTACATGCATGCAACATGCATACTGCATATATACCACATATAAACTACATGCATGCAACATATATACTACATGCAACATGCATACTACATGCATGCAACATACATACTACATATATATACCACATGCATGCAACATGCATACTATATATATATACCACATATATACTACATGCATGCAACATACATATATACTACATATATACCACATATATACAACATGCATGCAACATATATATAATACATATATACTACATGCAACATACATACTACATACATACTACATATATGCCACATGCATGCAACATGCATACTACATATATACTACATATATACTACATGCATGCGACATATATAATAAATATATACTACATGCAACATACATACTTCATACATACTACATATATACTACATGCATGCAACATACATACATACTACATATATACCACATGCATGCAACATACATACATAATACATATATACCACATGGATGCAACATGCATGCTACATATATACCACATATATACTACATGCATGCAACATACATATATACTAAATGCAACATGCATACTACATATATACTACATGCATGCAACATACATATATACTGCATGCAACATGCATACTACAAATACTTCATGCATGCAACATACATATATACTACATGCAGCATGCATGCAACATACATACTACATATATACCACATGCATGCAACATGCATACTATATACACTCACTGGCCACTTTATTAGGTACACCATGCTAGTAAGGGGTTGGACCCCCTTTTGCCTTCAGAACAGCCTCAATTCTTCGTGGCAGAGATTCAACAAGGTGCTGGAAGCATTCCTCAGAGATTTTGGACCATATTGACATGATGGCATCACACAGTTGGCGCAGATTTGTCGGCTGCACATCCCTGATGCGAATCTCCCGTTCCACCACATCCCAAAGATGCTCTATTGGATTGAGATCTGGTGACTGAGGAGGCCATTTGAGTACAGTAAACTCATTGTCATGTTCAAGAAACCAATCTGAGATGATTCGAGCTTTATGACAAGGCGCATTATCCTGCTGAAAGTAGCCATCAGATGTTGGGTACATTGTGGTCATAAAGGGATGGACATGGTCAGCAACAATACTCAGGTAGGCTGTGGCGTTGCAACGATGCTCAATTGGTACCAAGGGGCCCAAAGAGTGCCCAGAAAAAATTCCCCACACCATGACACCACCACCACCAGCCTGAACCGTTGATACAAGGCAGGATGGATCCATGCTTTCATGTTGTTTACGCCAAATTCTGACCCTACCATCCGAATGTCGCAGCAGAAATCGAGACTCATCAGACCAGGCAACGTTTTTCCAATCTTCTACTGTCCAATTTCGATGAGCTTTTGCAAATTGTAGCCTCAGTTTCCTGTTCTTAGCTGAGAGGAGTGGTACCCAGTGTGGTCTTCTGCTGCTGTAGCCCATCTGCCTCAAAGTTCGACGCACTGTGCGTTCAGAGATGCTCTTCTGCCTACCTTGGTTGTAACGGGAGGCAATTTGAGTCACTGTTGCCTTTCTATCAGCTCGAACCAGTCTGCCCATTCTCCTCTGACCTCTGGCATCAACAAGGCATTTCCGGCCACAGAACTGCCGCTCACTGGATTTTTTTTCTTTTTCGGACCATTCTCTGTAAACCCTAGAGATGGTTGTACGTGAAAATCCCAGTAGATCAGCAGTTTCTGAAATTCTCAGACCAGCCCTTCTGACACCAACAATCATGCCACGTTCAAAGGCACTCAAATCACCTTTCTTCCCCATACTGATGCTCGGTTTGAACTGCAGGAGATTGTCTTGACCATGTCTACATGCCTAAATGCACTGAGTTGCCGCCATGTGATTGGCTGATTAGAAATTAAGTCTTAACACACAGTTGGACAGGTGTACCTAATAAAGTGGCCAGTGAGTGTATATACTACATGCATGCAACATACATACATACTACATATATACCACATGCATGCAACATGCATACTACATACTGTATATACTACATATATACTACATGCATGCAACATACATATATACTACATACAATACATTCATACAATACATACATATAGACATACAGTACATATAACATAGAGTACATACTCAACATCACTTGTCACTTTCATTCCCGAAGCCATTGTCGTCTATGGAATAAAGACTAAAATAACAAAGCACAAATATACTCACCCCTGATCCGCAGAAGTCCACGGGTGTCCCACAACGATCTTGCGTGGAGAACTGCAGCATCAGCTGATGCTACCGTTCTCTACGGGGCCCAGGAAACCAGTATTGGGAGGTAGGTATCCTTCCGCCCTGTATTCCTCCGCCAGTGTAAAAAAAAAAAAAAAAAAAGTCCCTAGTTTCACTTTATTGCAAAAGCTGCATGGGAAATTTTTCACACAGCAATGCCATGAAATGAGACTAGGGACTTTTTTTTTTCTTTACAGTGGCGGAGGAATACAGGGCGGAAGGATACCTACCTCCCGACACTGGTTTCCTGGAGCCCGTAGAGAATGGTGGCATCAGCTGATGCTGCTGTTCTCCACGCAAGATCGTTGTGGGACACCCTTGGACTTCTGCGGATCAGGGGTGAGTATATTTGTGCTTTGTTATTTTAATCTTTATTCCATAGACAACAATGGCTTCGGGGATAAAAGTGACAAGTGATGGTGAGTATGTACTCTATGTTATATGTACTGTATGTCTATATGTAAGTATTGTATGAATGTATTGTATGTAGTATATATGTATGTTGCATGCATGTAGTATATATGTAGTATATATGTAGTATGCATGTTGCATGCATGTGGTATATATGTAGTATGTATGTATGTTGCATGTAGTATATATGTATTATATATATGTTGCATGCATGTAGTATATATGTAGTATGCATGTTGCATGCATGTGGTATATATGTAGTATGTATGTTGCATGTAGTATATATGTATTATATATGTTGCATGCATGTAGTATACAGTATATGTGGTATATATAGTATGCATGTTGCATGCATGTGGTATATATGTAGTATATATGTATGTTGCATGCATGTAGTATATATGTGGTATATATATAGTATGCATGTTGCATGCATGTGGTATATATGTAGTATGTATGTTGCGTGCATGTAGTATGCATGTTGCATGTAGTATATATGTATGCTGCATGCATGAAGTATATACAGTGGGGAAAAAAAGTATTTAGTCAGTCAGCAATAGTGCAAGTTCCACCACTTAAAAAGATGAGAGGCGTCTGTAATTTACATCATAGGTAGACCTCAACTATGGGAGACAAACTGAGAAAAAAAAATCCAGAAAATCACATTGTCTGTTTTTTTTTTCATTTTATTTGCATATTATGGTGGAAAATAAGTATTTGGTCAGAAACAAAATTTCATCTCAATACTTTGTGATATATCCTTTGTTGGCAATGACAGAGGTCAAACGTTTTCTGTAAGTCTTCACAAGGTTGCCACACACTGTTGTTGGTATGTTGGCCCATTCCTCCATGCAGATCTCCTCTAGAGCAGTGATGTTTTTGGCTTTTCGCTTGGCAACACGGACTTTCAACTCCCTCCAAAGGTTTTCTATAGGGTTGAGATCTGGAGACTGGCTAGGCCACTCCAGGACCTTGAAATGCTTCTTACAAAGCCACTCCTTCATTGCCCTGGCGGTGTGCTTTGGATCATTGTCATGTTGAAAGACCCAGCCACGTTTCATCTTCAATGCCCTTGCTGATGGAAGGAGGTTTGCACTCAAAATCTCACGATACATGGCCCCATTCATTCTTTCATGTACCCGGATCAGTCGTCCTGGCCCCTTTGCAGAGAAACAGCCCCAAAGCATGATGTTTCCACCACCATGCTTTACAGTAGGTATGGTGTTTGATGGATGCAACTCAGTATTCTTTTTCCTCCAAACACGACAAGTTGTGTTTCTACCAAACAGTTCCAGTTTGGTTTCATCAGACCATAGGACATTCTCCCAAAACTCCTCTGGATCATCCAAATGCTCTCTAGCAAACTTCAGATGGGCCCGGACATGTACAGGCTTAAGCAGAGGGACACGTCTAGCACTGCAGGATCTGAGTCCATGGTGGCGTAGTGTGTTACTTATGGTAGGCCTTGTTACATTGGTCCCAGCTCTCTGCAGTTCATTCACTAGGTCCCCCCGCGTGGTTCTGGGATTTTTGCTCACCGTTCTTGTGATCATTCTGACCCCACGGGGTGGGATTTTGCGTGGAGCACCAGATCGAGGGAGATTATCAGTGGTCTTGTATGTCTTCCATTTTCTAATTATAGCTCCCACAGTTGATTTCTTCACTCCAAGCTGGTTGGCTATTGCAGATTCAGTCTTCCCAGCCTGGTGCAGGGCTACAATTTTGTTTCTGGTGTCCTTTGACAGCTCTTTGGTCTTCACCATAGTGGAGTTTGGAGTCAGACTGTTTGAGGGTGTGCACAGGTGTCTTTTTATACTGATAACAAGTTTAAACAGGTGCCATTACTACAGGTAATGAGTGGAGGAAAGAGGAGACTCTTAAAGAAGAAGTTACAGGTCTGTGAGAGCCAGAAATCTTGATTGCTTGTTTCTGACCAAATACTTATTTTCCACCATAATATGCAAATAAAATGAAAAAAAAACAGACAATGTGATTTTCTGGATTTTTTTTTCTCAGTTTGTCTCCCATAGTTGAGGTCTACCTATGATGTAAATTACAGACGCCTCTCATCTTTTTAAGTGGTGGAACTTGCACTATTGCTGACTGACTAAATACTTTTTTTCCCCACTGTATGTAGTATGCATGTTGCATGCATGTAGTATATATGTATGTTGCATGCATGTAGTATATATGTAGTATGCATGTTGCATGTAGTACATATGTATGTTGCATGCATGTAGTATATATGGTATATATGTAGCATGCACGTTGCATGAATGTGGTATATATGTAGTATGTATGTATGTTGCATGCATGTAGTATATATGTAGTATGTATGTAGTATGTATGTTGCATGTAGTATATATGTATTATATATATGTTGCATGCATGTAGTATATATGTAGTATATATGTAGTATGCATGTTGCATGCATGTGGTATATATGTAGTATGTATGTAGTATGTATATTGCATGTAGTATATATGTATTATATATATATATATGTTGCATGCATGTTGTATATATGTGGTATATATGTAGTATATATGTATGTTGCATGCATGTAGTATATATGTGGTATATATAGTATGCATGTTGCATGCATGTGGTATATATGTAGTATGTATGTTGCATGCATGTAGTATGCATGTTGCATGTAGTATATATGTATGTTGCATGCATGTAGTATATATGTAGTATGCATGTTGCATGCATGTTGTATATATGTTGTATGTATGTTGCATGCATGTAGTATATATGTGGTATATATGTAGTATGCATGTTGCATGCATGTAGTATATATGTATGTTGCATGCATGTAGTATGCATGTTGCATGTAGTATGTATGTTTGTTGCATGCATGTAGTATGTATTTAGCATGTATGTAGTATGTATGTAGCATGTATGTAGTATGTATTTTTATTTTTTTTTACATTCAACACATAGGTCGGATGATGGGACTACTACTGTCCCATCATTGGCCAATGTGTCAATCACCGTCATGGGAGCAGGCATCGCCCGATGGGACTTGTAGTCCCTTCGGACGATCCTGCACAGACCCCTGCAGCCTGCTCAGACCCCCGGACAGTCGGTATAGACCACCGGCAGGCCAGCACAGCCCCCTGGCAGGCCGGTACAGACCCCCGGCAGGCCAGTACAGACCCCCGGCAGGCCGCTCAGACCCCCGGACAGTCTGTACAGACCACTGGCAGGCCAGCACAGCCCCCTGGCAGGCCGGTACAGACCCACGGCAGTCGGCACAGACCCCCGGGCAGTCGGCACAGACCCCCGGGCAGTCGGCACAGACCCCCGGGTAGGCCGGCACAGCCCCCCGGAAGGCCGGTACAGACCCCCGGGCAGTCGGCACAACCCCCCGGCAGGCCAGCACAGCCCCCCGGCAGGCCGGTACAGACCCACGGCAGTCGGCACAAACCCCCGGGCAGTCGGCACAGACCACCGGCAGGCCGGCACAGCCCCCCGGCAGGCCGGTACAGACTCCCGCAGCCTGCACAGACCCCCGGACAGTCGGTACAGACCACCGGCAGGCCGGCACAGCCCCCCGGCAGGCCGGTACAGACCCCCGGACAGTCGGCACAGACCCCCGGTATATGTGGTATATATGTAGTATGCATGCATGTAGTATATATGTGGTATATATGTAGTATGCATGTTGCATGCAGGTGGTATATATGCAGTATGTATGTATGTTGCATGCATGTAGTATATATGTTGTATGTAGCATGTAGTATGTATGTAGTATGTATGTAGCATGTAGTATGTATGTAGTATGTAGTATGTATGTAGTATGTATTTTTTTTTTTTACATTCAACACATAGGCCGGATGATGGGACTACTACTGTCCCATCATTGGCTAATGTGTCAATCACCGTCATGGTAGCAGGCATCGCCCGATGGGACGATGCCTGCACAGACCCCCGCAGCCTGCACAGTCGGCACAGACCCCCGGGCAGTCGGCACAAACCCCCGGGCAGTTGGCACAGCCCCCCGGCAGGCCAGCACAGCCCCCCGCAGCCTGCACAGACCCCCGGACAGTCGGCACAGCCCCCCGGCAGGCCGGTACAGACCCACGGCAGTCTGCACAAACCCCCGGGCAGTCGGCACAGACCACCGGCAGGCCAGCACAGCCCCCCGGCAGGCCGGTACAGACCCCCGGCAGTCTGCTCAGACCCCCGGACAGTCGGTACAGACCACCGGCAGGCCAGCACAGCCCCCCGGCAGGCCGGTAAAGACCCCCGCAGCCTGCACAGACCCCCGGACAGTCGGTACAGACCACCGGTAGGCCGGCACAGACCCCCGGCAGGCCGGTACAGACCCTCGGACAGTCGGCACAGACCCCCGGTATATATGTAGTATGCATGTTGCATGCATGTAGTATATATGTGGTATATATGTAGTATGCATGTTGCATGCATGTGGTATATATGCAGTATGTATGTATGTTGCATGCATGTGGTATATATGCAGTATGTATGTATGTTGCATGTATGTAGCATGTATGTAGCATGTAGTATGTATGTAGTATATATGTTGCATGTATGTAGCTTGTATGTAGTATGTATGTAGCATGTATGTAGCATGTAGTATGTATGTAGCATGTATGTAGCATGTAGTATGTATGTAGTAGGGATTTTTTTTTTTGTTTTTTTTTTTGTACGTTCAACACATTAGCCGGATGATGGGACTACTACTGTCCCATCATTGGCAAATGTGTCAATCACCGTCATGGTAGCAGGCATCGCCCGATGGGACTTGTAGTCCCATCGGACGATCCTGCACAGACCCCCGCAGACTGCTCAGACCCCCGGACAGTCGGCACAGCCCCCCGGCAGGCCAGCACAGCCCCCCGGTAGGCCAGTACAGACCCCCGGCAGTCCGAACAGACCCCCGGGCAGTCGGCACAGACCCCTGGACAGTCGACACAGCCCCCCGGCAGGCCGGCACAGCCCCCCGGCAGGCCAGCACAGCTCCCCGGTAGGCCGGTACAGACCCCCGGCAGTCCACACAGACCCCCGGGCAGTCGGCACAGACCCCCGGCAGGCCAGCACAGCCCCCCGGTAGGCCGATACAGACCCCCGGCAGTCCGAACAGACCCCCGGGCAGTCGGCACAGACCCCCGGACAGTCGGCACAGACTCCCGGCAGGCCAGCACAGCTCCCCGGTAGGCCGGTACAGACCCCCGGCAGTCCGCACAGACCCCCGGGCAGTCGGCACAGACCCCCGGACAGTCGGCACAGCCCCGCGGCAGGCCGGTACAGGCCCCCGGCAGTCCTCTCAGACCCCCGGACAGTCGGTACAGACCACCGGCAGGCCGGCACAGCCCCCCGGCAGGCCGGTACAGACCCCCGGCAGTCCGCTCAGACCCCCGGACAGTCAGTACAGACCACCGGCAGGCCGGCACAGCCCCCCGGCAGGCCGGTACAGACCCCCGCAGCCTGCACAGACCCCCGGACAGTTGGTACAGACCACCGGCAGGCCGGCACAGACACCTGGGCATTCAGAACAGACCACCCGCAGGCCGTCACAGCCCCCCGGCAGTCGGTACAGACCACCCGCAGGCTGGCACAGCCCCCCGGCAGGCCGGTACAGACCCCCGTGCAGTCGGTACAGACCACCGGCAGGCCGGCACAGCCCCCGGCAGTCAGTACAGACCACCCGCAGGCCGGCACAGCCCCCCGGCAGGCCGGTACAGACCCCCGGGCAGTCGGCACAGACCCCCGGCAGGCCGGTACGGACCCCGGGAAGTCCGTTCAGACCCCCGGGCAGTCGGCACAGACCCCCGGCAGGCCGGTACAGAACCCCGGGCAGTCAGCATAGACCCCCCCTCCGGAAGGCCCGAACTGACGGCGCATCATGATGCGCACAAACTGCGCATCATGATGACGTCATTTCGGCAGCCAATCAGAGCCACAGCAGTGGCTCTTTGCATTATGGGAACTTCCGATTCCGATATCCGATATTGTAAAAATATCGGTACTCGGTATCGGAATTCCGATACAGCGAATATCGGCCGCTTCCCGATATTTGCAGTATCGGAATGCTCAACACTAATATCAGCACTCTGAAATATTCTGAGACAGAGCAAAAAGAGGCCAATCTAATAAGGGACAAAAAGCAAATTGGCAAATACAGATAAATAAAAGTGGAAATTCAGTGCAGCCCTAGCCAGGGCTGGCTGACCACACAAAAAACTGAATAGACCAACAAAATCAAGTGTGAACATTAGCAGAAAAACTTAGCTTTAGATGACTGGAACAGAGCTGAAAGCCAAGACCTGACAAGCCAGAAGGAATCGCCAGTACAGAATAGGGTGTCGGCTGTCTTAAATCCAGTCTGAGATTCCTGAGATCCAATAGTCATCCTCCTCATCAGATGGCCGAACTCCACTGATTAAATCAGCCTCACTACCTCCTGTTACCACCAGAGGGAGCCTGGAAGGAGAACTCACAAGTGGTGGACCAGAGAATGAACTCACAACAGTCTCCCTAGGCAACCCAGGTCTGTATTGGCCTGGGAAGGGAGTGGATGAACCTGTCCATCACTACCCACTTGACCATCTGGGCAGGAGTGGAAGTTTCTGGCTGCAACCACTTTTAGACCAGGTGCAACAAGTTAAACATTTGCGAGTGAGGGAATTTGTAACCAGCGTACGCCCAGCGGCGGACTCGCTGAGCTTTAACGGACATTGTTACTCCCAGGCGTACCAAAATTTCAGTTTTTTAAATTGACACATTCTTTGGCATCCTGAAAGGCTTAGTTATGATATGCCTTTTGAGTTTCATCTGACAAATATGGCGACAGCACCTCCTTCCACTGCTCTGGCGGAAGTTTCTCCAATTCAGTCACCCTCTTGAAAACAAGAGGAAAGGATTCTACATCATCCCCAGGGATCATTTTTTGCAAGGCTTGTCTTGCCATTTTCCAGACGTACGAGTTTTCCCCTGGAGTTGGGGAGGAGACTGACGGCCTCCTACGAACCGCCTCTGCGGTGAGCTAAATTTGAAGCGTTACTTTTAGGATTGCTACTTCCAATAGGTGGCACTAGCGTTCTAGTCCTCTTCCTCTCTGAAGAGACAATTTGCATACCTCAGCAAGAAGTTTGACTATCCTCTTGTATTACGATTCAGTTCCTGACATGACCTTTCGCCCTGACCCTCCCTGATTTAGTTCCCTTCTTCGAACAGTAGCCATTTTGTCGTAGCAATCTATTGGACCCTGTTGTAATACCAAATTCCTGTACAGGAGTTAAAGAGTGAAGGTCAGGCATCACTGGAATCTGTTAGACAGAGTGGCTTTGAACCTGTAGCCTCTTACAGTCGTGACACATTTTTGTCACTCTAGGATGCGCTCAATGATTGATTTAATCATAGGGACAACAGGAGACAGACCACCAGCTCTCTCTTTTGGTCTCTATGGATTTGTGTCTACTTTTCTTTCTTATGGGCACAAATGATTTATCTGTTTCAATGGCTCAGATATCCATAAGCCACAGCCATTGTTCTGTGGTGCATTTTCATGTACTCTATTTTTTATATTTCTGCCCCATAAACCACATATAGTGTGTGATTTATATCAATCTGTGTAATTAACTCAGCCTGTGGTCTACATTTGGCTACTATCCTGGCTGTTTGACTTTGGTGTTTGAAATCCATATGGGATATTGTTCTGGATGGGTTTAGTTCTCTTTTGTTTGCTGATATTATATTGACTCAAGGATCTAGAGGACCAGATAGGGTCAGTCAACTTTGAGTAGGAGTGCCATTTGTGCTTAATATCAATAGGGCGCCAACCTCCACTGTCAGGTAACTATATTACTGTACTTTAGGGGAGATAGCAACATAATATACACACAACTCTGTCATTTGGTGTGGGGTTTCTGTTAACTGTTTTTTGTGTATAATTATCCACCTCTGAATTGAGGCTATTTTGTCTTTTAAATATACATATTTTAAAAGCAATTAATAAATAATTTTTAAAGGGTATTCTTTCTTGTTAAACTATTCTAATTTTTTGTAAGTTATTAAAAGTGCCCTGCAAACAAATTTGGATTTGTAAATGATTTAAAATAGCTTAAAATAAAAAAAAATAATCTTAAACCAGGAGGCGGTCGTCCAAGTGGAGGAGAAAGTGGAAGTGGACATAGCGGTGTAAGTAGAAGAGGCAAAGGAGAAGTAATCCAACACTGTTTTTTTGTATATTTTGTATTTTATTCAGTGCTTTTTTATTTTGCTATTTTTTTTATTATTTTAGGGAGCTGACTTAAAACAGCCTAGAACAACCAGAATGCCTAGGCCCAAGTGGATGAAGAGGTAAAAGTTGCAATATATAGGTGGAAGGGGCAAGGGAGGAGTAGTCCAGCACTGCTTTTTTTGTCAGCATTTTTTTTCTTAAAGAGTTTTATTCTGGCTGTGTCTTTTTTACAATCTAACTATGGGGTTAGTAATGGGGCATTTCATAGACACCTCTACATTGCTCACTTGTGGGCTTGATGTCAGCAGCCAAAAACATCTGACATCGACCCAACAACTATTCCCAACTTGCCACCACACCAGGGCAAGTTGGAAGAGCCGAGCAAAGAGCCAGAATTGGCGTATGTAATAGATGCATCTTTTAGGGGTGGCTGCTGGACGCTATATTTAGGTTGGGGTTTCAATATCCATGGCCCCTTACCAGTCTGAGAATACCAGTCCCACAGGTGTTTGCTTTAGCTTGGCTGGTTGTCAAAAATGGGGAGGACCCCACGCAGATTTTTAAAATTATTTATTTATTTATTCTAAAGCCTTGGGACCCCTCTATTCTTGATAACCAACCATGATAAAGCTGGCAGCTGAGAGTTTCAGCCCGCAGCTGTCAGCTTTGCCTGTTTGAGGTGATTTGTCCACTAAACAGAGGAGTTAAGAACAGCCTGCATTTGTTTCCCCCTGGCTGTGCTGAAGTTGATGATGTAGACTTATTGTGACCGGATGAGGAGGTGATGGAGGAAACTGAGCAGGAGGAGGAGGAGGTAACCTGGACAGAGAAACATCCTACAATCATCGTTGGTGGTAGGACATGGGCTATAACACTTTCTGCCTCTGTCCCAGCCACCACTACATTTAGGCACTGGCAGTAACATCCCTGGACGTGTTTACTGGTCCACATATCAGTGGTTATGTAAAAATTGGCACTGATGACATTGCACATTGCACACTTTATTTTGTCTGCAACATGTGTATGAAGGGCAGTGATGGTATGACTGGCAAAGAAGTGGAGAGTGGGAAGAATGTACTGCCAGAAAGCCACCAACATCAGTTTTTTTAAACTATCCATCCAGAATGGCTGCATTTCAAACCCAGTAATTTAGAAATACTGTAATTGAGGACCATGGCTTGTGGGCGGGTAGGGTGTATTTCCTCTTTTTCTTGAGGATTTGGGGGCATGGAAAGCTGAACACTTTCATTTATCAGTGATAATGGTGATGGTGCTGTCACATCCTCTATTTGTGGGGAGGCAGGTGGCCCTGTTAATCATGAGCAGGAGGAGAGGTTGAGACCACAGCAGAAGAGAGAGCAGGAGAAGGCTGAGATCTGTCATGGTTTTTAAAATTTGTACTCCATTGCACCTCGTGCTTGAAACTCTGATGCATTGTCTTGCAGGTGGTGCTCAGATTCAGAAGATTTATACTTTGCTTCAAGCTCTGACAGCACAGTATGAAAATCACCCTGAAGAAATGCCACACCAAGAAGATCTTTTGAGCTGGCTTTGGTGTGCTGATTTTATCAGCATGGTGGGCAGTAGCTGCCGACTTACTGGCAAGGGGAAGCCTGTTTGGCCTTTGCAGCCTGCTACCTCTTTGGCTGTGCTGCTGGGGCAGTATGGCCATCTCATCTTCTTCTGAACTGTACACATCAATAGGATAGCCTCTGTTCCATGTGGGGTATAGGACCTCATCATCATCCTACTTATCATCTTGCATTGATTTCTTGACCCTGGTTTCCTTGCCACTCAGTCACTGCAGTTGGTAATGGAGTCATCATCTGACAAGTTCTGTGGAGGTTCACTGACCGAGTGCACTAGCCCTCCCCACATACTACTTCTCCAATTTAACAAGTGGTTGGGCATCAGTGCACTCAGTCTGGGGCAGGGCCAGGTCGATGGACCACGGAACCCCAGCCAGCGAAGACATCAATAAGTAGAAAATGCTACTGCATGACTTGGGGATTAGACTGCTTGGGGGTGATTTTTAAGAGGATGAGGTGGAAGCTGGACCAATGTCGTCAGGTGCAAACTCTGCACTTTCTGCAGTGGACTGGGTGGAAGATAATGCGATGGAACTGGAGCCACTTTCAACATTCAATGTAACACCTCCTCAACATGATCGTGCCTCATCATTTGTGTAGCAGTATTTGGTTCTACGAAAGGACGCATAATGTCTTGTCGCATGCATGCACCAGAGGCAGCTGTTGCATTGGGGAATGTAGCAGGCACAGAATGACCATGTCCTCTCCCTGCAGCAGCTACACCACCAGCATCAGCAATACCAGCAAAACCATTGCCATGTCTCCAATTTGATGCCCTCCTCATTTTTAGAAGTGTTTTTTTGCACACTACTCACACAAAGATGGTGGCAGAGTAGATTTATCTTTTTGCCACACTGCATGCATAGGCACAACAGTACAATAAAATTATTTGTTTGGCTTACAAATGGCAAAGAGATGGCTGCAGAGTACAATAACTTTTTTGTACCAAAAAAGACACGACTGTTTAGATTTATTTTTTTGCAACAATACTCATGTAGGCACACCGGTAAGGTAAAATCATTTTTGGTCCTATAAATGGCAAAGAGATGGCTGCAGAGCAGATTTATTTTTTTGCCTCATTACTCACATATAAACAGCAGTACAGTAAAATTATTGGTTTGACGTACAAATGCCAAAGAAATGGCTGCAGAGTACAATAACTTTTTTGTGCCAAAAATGGCAAAGACTCAACTGTTTAATAGATTTAGTTTTTAGCCACACTACACGTATAGACACAGAAGTGCAATAAAATATTTTTTTTTGCCTAGAGTTGGCAAAGAGATGGCTGCAAAGTAGAATTATTTTTTTGCCACACTACTCATATAGACACAGAGGTACAGTAAAATTGTTTGGCCTATAATTGGCAAAGAGACGGCTGCAGGGTAGATTTATTTTTTAGGGACACCACTCATACAGACATGGCTGAAGAGTACACAAATGCTTTTTGGAACAGTACTCCGACAGGCAGGGTGGCAGAGTAACACACAATGGCTTTTTGGCATAGTTCTCCCACTGAGACAGAGTACACACAGCAGCTTTTCTGCAGCCTGCGCAATCTAACACCAGCTGCATCCTGTCCCTACACTAATCAGAGCTTAATGGTGGCGGCACTCGTAATCCAGCATTTATACAAGCTGGGTCACGTGATGCGCTGATCAGTCACTGCCACGCCAACCTGTAGCATGGCTGTGATGACTCCAGAAGTGCCTACAGTCTAAAAGTTTGCTGATTGGCTGCGCTGCAGCTTTTCAACAAACTTTATTATGCATCCGAACTTGAACAAAAAACCTGAGATCCTGTTAAAAGTTTCTGTTCATGGTTTGCTACGGGACACTGTACCAGACATATGGTGTCTGGTATGGACCCTGAACTTTTAAGATCATGTTCCCTCATCTATAATGTTAGGTTTACACGTTAAGTGTTTTGTGAGTATTTTACCTCAGCATTTGTAAGGGAAAACCATGAGTTCAATTCAGAATTGGTGTACATGTTTCTATTATACTTTTCCTCTGATTGTTCCACTCATTGTTTTGGCTTACAAATACGGATGTAAAATACTGACCAAATGCTGAATGTGTGTACATGGCCTTATAATCAAATTGCCAAAACTGTGCCCAAATCATTAGATTTCCTAGATTTTTACAATATTATACTCCTTGTATTTTGGTTAAATTTTATCACTTAGTTTATTTTGGAAATATTAAAATTTAACTTTGCAAACCACATAGAATGTCATTTGTAAACAAATTTAAAAGCCATAGATAACTGTGACATGGAATTTTTTTTTACAAATGTTAAGGAAAACAGCGTTAACTGGTCATAAACTAATCTTCCAAAATTCTAATTCAGCAGTTTGACCAAATTGGGCCAAGAAATTTGATTAATGTAGATTCTATTCAATGTAAATTAAATGTGTCTAATTATGCTGCGGTGTCATATCATAATAAATGCTGCAGAAAAAAAGTATTTGCACTCACCTTGATGCTCACCAGCAGCTCCACCTGTCTTCTTTTCTTCAAGTGTAATGATGAACGTCCTCTTTTGGAACGTCTGTCTTTGCCAATATCTACAGGTGGGCTGTAAGGTGAGGATAATTTTTTAACCCCTTCCTAGCCCATCAGAATCTAGAAAATGGGGGATGGCCCAATTTGCATTCAGGAACATATTTTTTTTTAACATTTGTAACATATTCAATTTACCTAGAATAGATTCGCTCATCTGTAATGGTTGTCTTTAGTTAATAAATGCAATAAAAATTTGAAATCTGTTCTCAGTTTCAAAAGTTTCAGAATTTAACTTTGTCACAAAGGAGCAAGAAAAAGACCGTGTTTTTCAGTGTATCCGTGCTGACCACACAAGGACAGAAATATTCTTCATAGCTTTATTGTGCCGACGCGTTTCGTGGCGGATCTGCCACTTCCTCAAGGCCAAAGAATTCTTTGGCCCTGAGGAAGTGGCAGATCTGCCACGAAACGCGTCGGCACAATAAAGCTATGAAGAATATTTCTGTCCTTGTGTGGTCAGCGTGGATACATTGAAAAACACGGACTTTTTCTTCCTCCTTTGTGACATTGGTATCTACGGGAGTCTGCAGCAACCACTGGTTCCTTTCAGATTCTGCATGGGGTTGTGACTGTTCACAACCTGTAAAGGTGAGTGCACTAACCGTGTATTGTCACCCAAAATATCACTTTTATCGCCCTATGTGCGCTCTCTTTCCTTAATTTCAGAATTTAACTTTTGCATGTGTGCATCCAGAGTGTTGCTTTCTTAATTAGCTCATAAATCAGCATAGTTTCTATCCTGCAATTATTTCCTTTTCACGTACTTTCCTACTTACTAATAACTTGATTTCTCTGCCTTGCGTGAGAATGCAATCTCCCACGTCTGTCAGAGGCCACAGGCTCAAAAAGGCTATTTCGGACAGACTTGACTTAAGTCCCTCTATTTGGCAGGTTCCAGAGGAACATCAACTTTCACCCTTTAACCCATATACAGGGATCTGGTGTTACAATGGGATTCTCTGGATTACTTTCATGGAAGGACTTAAATCCAGAGAATTGAACCAGAGGCAAGAAGTCTCACCAATCTGGGTCAAAGTCAAGAGGTCTCACCGGGAACACAATTGTAAAGCACAAGGATAGGCAAAATTCACACAGAGGTGAGAAAAAAGTAGAAATCAGGAAAACAACACAAGCAAAGACTAGCACACAAGCAAGGTAACAGAACTTATTGACTTGACGTGGAAATCATAGACCCAGGAGTTTAAATAGCAGGCAGCCCCTCCAGGGCTGTTTGATAGGAGAAATCAAGAACAGACAATTAACTCATAGCTCCTTGATATAGTGGCATCAAAAATCCAAGGAATAAAACAGCAGTTATGCTAGCAAGCATCAACTGCAAAAGAACAGAAACCTGCACAAATGTTACACATGCTTACTCACCTATACACAGTGCAGAGATCTGTGTACTAACCCCTGTCTGCTTCTATCTAACCCTGTGATATGGAAGTGGAGAGGAGAAAAATCAATTTTTGTAAAACCTTTAGCTAAAGAATTTGCATCCTGCAGCAGCTAAATTGTCAAGAAGTTTCAATATTCATTATAAATAAAGTTTGCTTTGTATTCAGGAAAAATGAACAAAAAATAGTTTGAAAGTGTACATAGCCTTTAAATCAGACTAACTTAATACTTCAGTAATTCCCCAGTAGTAACTGTGACCACCATTTAAAATCATTAAACTTAAACCTCTTTAAAGGTATAAATATACATTTGCTTGTAAAATATGTGCTGTGTCCTGTCTTCAAAATGTTTATGAAATGTGATCTTCATTTTTGTAAACTTCCTCTAAAAGGTGTTGAGGTGAGACAGTGAGGTAAAGGTGGCATCAAAATACCAGCATGATATGGATTACCTGTTTAGGTAGCTATGTCATCTGTCAGCATAGAATGGATAATGCATTTTATTACATAATGACAGCTACAGTGGATATTAAAAGTCAACACATCCCTTGTTAAAATGCCAGGTTTCTGTTACATTTTAGAAAAATCATTTCATTACTTTTTAAATCTTTAATATCACCCAATATGGACAATTAAATTAAGAATTAAACTGAAATAGTTTGGAGGGAGAAAGATAAATAACAAAACTAAAATAACACAGTTGCATAGGTGCAAACACTTTCTTATAATTGAGGATTTGGTAAAATTCAGAATTAGACAATCACATCTAAATTAATACGGTAAGAAGAAGGGTTGCCAATTTTTCCCAGTGCAATAGATATATAATTGAACAAAGTGAAAAAATTGTCGAGAAATGGCTTAAATTTGGTACAACAGTGACATTACCTAAACTGAACGTCCCTCAAAAATTGATGAAAAGGCAAGACAAAAACTGGTTGAAAAAGCTGCCAATAGGCCTACCGTAACATTAGAGCAGCTGCATACATTTTTGATAAGTCCTGTATTTATCATATGTCTGACTTGTGAGGTAGAACAGCAAGGTGGATGCCTTTTCTTACACAGAAAACATCCAAGTCCAGCTATGTTTGCCAAAACCTACATCAAGTCTACAGAAAGAAAAACCCAACACTGCACATCACCAAAAGAACAACATTACCACATTGGAGAATAATGGAGACATTATTCTTTAGAGTTGTTTTTCATCATCTGGAACAGGGACTTTTGTCAATGTGGAGGGAATTATGAAACGTTGCAAATATTCAACAGCTAAGCCAAAGTCCAGATCTAAGTCCAATTGAAAATCTGTGGTTTGTCCTGAAGAGGGCTTAACACAAGATATGCTTCCAATCTGACAGATTTAAATCTCTACTGCAAAAAAGAGTGGGCAAAGTTTGCCATTCTGATATCTGCCCAAAAATACTGGACACTACTGTTATAAAGACAAAGAGTAGAGCTGAGGGAACCCAAACTCGGACTTTTTCACCAAAGTCCATTTTATTGTTCAAGTTCGGTGCCAAATAAAATTTGTTGAAAGGCTGCAGTGCAGTCAACTAGAGATGAGCAAGTTGGTTTGGATTTTGTCCCTGAATCTGATTTTGACATGTTCGGGCCATATTCGAATACTAATCGTGCCGAATGTTTGTCTTATGATCGGTTCCGAACATATTAGGTAATTTCTACTCTCACTGACTCTAATAACATACAGCAGTGCTCGATGAATATTGCAAAAAAAAAAAATTGATTCCGATCGTATTCGCAACCGAATCCGAACAAATTCGCTCTGACCAGTGAAGAGAAAGGATCCTTCTCGAGTGAGGAACAGTGTAAAAGAAATAAATTAATAATAAAAGAAAACTTGTGGGGTGCCCCCTATTTTTAAGAACCAGCCGAAGGAAAGCAGAAAACTGTGAGCTTGTCTTATTATGCTGGGAAGGGCCAATATACATATCCCCAGCCTATTAACATTAGCCCCGGCACTGCAAAGTTGCAACGTGTATGTGCAGAGATATATAAGACTAGTTATAGCCAGAAATTCCAGCCTAACATGAAATGGCCAAGCGCTTCAGCATCTGGCAATGAGAAGAATAGGTGTCAAGGACCATATGAGGTACAGCAAGCAGCAGAGGTGGCCAGTGATCAGTGACGAGAGTATTAGTCTTTTGGTCTTTAAACTTTTGCTGGCCTTCTAAGGTTCAGCAAAATAGCAGTCAGTCATTTTGCTGAATTTGCCTGGACTAAATTACAAAAAATCTGTATAAAATATGAAGAATTTTGATTTGTGTATAATTTGAGTAAAACTCAATTCCACCCAAATAAATTTGCCAAACTTTAGAGTTCTTATTTTATAGATGCTGCTGACTGAGAAATGTACCCTCCACAAAAGAGGTAATTCTTGGTCTTCCTTTTCTTGGTTGGTCCTCATGGGTAGCCTGTTTCATTACAGCAAATAATGATTTTCATGACTTCATTTGAGTATGCCTTCAAAGTCTTAGCAATTTTCCCTGATGAATCCCCACCATTGGGGGAGAAACACATAGGGAGTATTCAGCCCCGTATCATTGGAGGTATCACTATAGGGTCCACTTGGGGCCTGTCCTTGTAAGGACAGGAGCAATACTGGGGCACGACAGGAAGTTTTGGAAATTATTATAGACCGCTTATGTCTCTCGCCCAATATATATTCCCCTTTCCCTTGTTTGGATCCATCTCCCGGCAAGGTACTTCCGGAAGGAGGCCGGAATCTTTTGTCCGTCAACAGTGGTGAGACCAAACCATTTTTTAATGAGCAGTGGTTTGCACGAGCACTTTATTTGGTTTGTTTGTGACATTTGCTTTTTAATAATTTATTAAAGGTTCTGTTTTAATATTTGGGGACCCCTCCAGGCTATATTCACTAGATAACCCCTGAGGGTACTTTGAATGGTAGTGAGAACCTCACACCATAGCTGATAAGGGTATGTAATGCTGTCATCATAATAGGGGGGTACTTTGAGGAATGTAAGTTTTAACACAAGTCCTGGATTGCTTCTCACGTGTTTTACTCTTTGGTAACATATGAGTTCTTTTTTTGTTATTTTATGCTTTCAATCTGAATCTACAATATGTACATTCCAATAAGAACAAGGAAAACCATTGCATGAAACAGGTATTTCCAAATTTTTCATCATTATTGTATATCTTTGGAATCGGATGGTGGGTTAAAACAAAAAGAGCTTTTGACCCAGCAATAAGCCCTATTTAAGATAGGTGCATTTTACAGAACATATTACTTGATGCATGCTTATATATTATCCAACCTAAAAGGAAACACAGATCACTTGTTGGGTACCACAACCATACTTGTAATATCATTAGGATAATATTGAATTTTATGATAAATTAATGACATTGAGTAATGAAAAGCTTCCTTTAGATGCATGATGTCATTCGAGCAAGAAGAGTCTTCCATCATGTACATGTTAACTTACAGACAATAACATTAGGACTTAGGTAGAGTCTTTTTTGTGTTTGCTTCTTGTGTACAACTTGCTTTGTAGTCCTTCATTTGTATTTGGTGTATTAAATTCTAAGCTTACTTCCTTTAACTATCACGTTTGATTCTGTACAACGTACACTAGTATTAAATATAGGCAGTACTTTTGTCTGCAAGGTTAAACATTTAGGCTTTAACCACATCACTTCATTCACTTTTCTTTATAATCCATTTCCTTCCTTTTGTGTGTCTAGTATCTTTTGTTTAGGCATTTAACATTGACTAAAGAAGAGATTCTTCTGTTGATAGACTAGAAAAAGAATCCTTCTGAAAAGCCGAACATGTTTTCCGTTTCACTTTTTAAAAGCCGAAAAACAGTTTGTCTCATTAAACTGTCTCAACTACATCATCCACCATGATTTCCATTCTGATATAAGCTCATGTTGCTGGATGAAACCTGTGGCCTTTCTTCAAAAAGATAATAAGTAACAGACCTCTAAGTGTCTGTTGAAAGGAATAGAAAGCTGCTGTCTGCCATTTGCCTCCCTGGGGAGTTGCTGCTATTGTTGGGAAGCAGACAGCCCATGTGCACTAGTCAGGACATACAATGGCACACTCTAGTGACATGAAACATAACATCACAGCAAAGGCTCCTGAATGACTAAATTCATGGATACAAGCCGCGGATCTATAATTAACACTCAGGTGCTTAATGATGAATTCTGTCAAAGCTAATTTTAGAACATTTTTAATGAAATTCTTTCCTGCTCACTTGGATTATCAGGTAGGAAATGTTTATAAATGCATTTCCTTTACTAGACAATAGTCTAATCAGAATATCTTGCAGTGTTTAATGATAGTTAAATAAAGACCGTTCTATCTTAATATCTTAAAAACATTGTAAAGGCCCCTTTACATTTAGCGATGCACCAGCGATCCGACTGCGATACGACCCGGTCAGGATCGCTGGTGCATCGCTAAATGGTCGCTATTGAGCTGCCAAACAGGCAGATCTCACAGCGATGCAGCAGCGGTACTGCGGTCGTTACTTACACGCAACAATGCTGACGTCCTCCCGCCCGCGTCCACACGTCGCTCATCGGCGCCAGCAGGAAGCGCCCGACGAGAAATGGACCCTGCCAATCTCACGCGATCAGCAACAGACAGTGGGGGAGCCGATCGGAGGTAAGTATCACACATAGCGATATCGCTAGCGATATCGCTGCTGCGTCACAAAATCGGTGACGCTTTATCGATATTGCTAGCGATATCGCTATGTGTAAAACCCCCTTAAAGTCTCATTTTGGGGTACTTGTTTCTCGTAAGAGTTGATCTTAAGAAACAAACAATTACCTGATAAGTTAGCAAAAAACTTGTTCTTCAGGTGAAATTGCTTTTTAAGTGAAAAAAAGTTTTGATTTTGGTCCAGAAAAGTAGGACTAGTGTCATGCAAGTGTCATGCGATTACTATCCAATTTTTCACACCTAGCATCCGATTGACATCCGAATGTCATGCGATTGCCATCCGATTGCAATGCAATTTTAACATGACCTTAAACATAGAGTAATTCTCTATGTCATTTACACACAGGCCCGGATTGCTAATCTGCCCTTCTGGGCATGTTCCCGGTGGGCCACGGTGTGGCACTGTTTAGGGGGCCGCCAGTCTGTTTCTACGGCTGCCGGCCCCTTTTTTTTTCTGGGCGCCTGCTGGGGTTCAGTACAAAAGGGGCGAGGTGCGCGTGCATGTGTGGTGCCCCTGAGGCTCAGTCGCCACAGAGGTACTGCACCTTCTCCTAAGGTGTGGTGCCCCACTGTTGTGAGCTCATTTTCTCATTCACCTTTGATGTCCGATGAACTTCCTCTGCTGGTGAAAGGAGGTGGTGAAACTGATTTGGATGGGAGAAACCTGTCACCGGAACAGGTGGATTGCGATTGGACATCCGGAATCTCTGAGTGGATATAAGGCAGCCGACGCCCTGTAGGGTTGCTGGTGATTTCTCTGCTCTGAGCTCTGGCCTCCAGTTCAGTTCCTGTCTTCTAAAGCTAAGTTTTGCTCTGTTATTGTTCCATGAGATTTTGTCTGATTTGCTTAGTTTTGTGTTCTGCCAGCCCTGGCTGGGGCTCTGCTGAATTTCTATTTTTTGTCCCTGATCGGTTAAATCTCTTTTGCTCTGTCTTCAAAATATATCGGAGTGCTGATATAGGGATTTTGAAGTCTAGTGACTTCAGGGCCGTTTTTCCTATCAGACGTGTTGGGACATTTTTGGTAGGATTTTTGCGGATTGCAGCCAGCATCTTTTCTGTCCTTTCCTATCTAGTTAGTTGGGCCCCATCGTTTGCTCTGCCTGTCTTTCTGTCTGTATTTGTGTTTTCATCTGTTTTCACCGACAATACATGTTGGGGGCTGTCTATTGCTTTGGGGTCTGCTCTGGGGCAGTTTAGATTTCCCCTTTCTTTCTTTAGGCTTATTTAGTTCTCTGGCTGTGAAGAGGCGTCTAGGATCACCGTAGGAATGCTCCACGGCTACTGTTAGTTGTTGTGAATAGGATCAGGGGTCAGCAATCCGCTACCTACCAACCTCTTCGGTTTTCTGGACTTAGCTTGCATTTTTGTTTTTTCCTCCTCTGGTGACTCATTCATAACACCCCACCATCCAAGTAAGTTGGAGGCTCCTGACCATGCTCCAACACCCGCACCCCACACAATAGAGTAGTTCAGCATAACCACATTGTGGCTCTTTGCTTAGAGAGAAGCAGAGCACCTTTGGTGGTTCCCTGCTTGGAACACTAGACGTGCTGGGAGGTGGGTGGAGTTCAGAGTATTTATATATGAGCGGGATGGTTTAGGATGAAAGGTCAGTCTGACAGGAGGTCAGTGAGGAAGGAAGCCACTCGGGAGGAGTGGGGATCCCTGGAAGAAGGGATGGAGGAAGGAGTGCTGCAGCTCCCTCAGTGACCTGAGCCAGCTGGCACGGGAAAGGAAAGGAAAGAAGGAGAAGGATGTTGACCTGAAGCCTGAGCTTCCATAAAGGGAAAGGACAAGTACAGAACGTAGGAGTAAAAGGGAACACAGAGGATGTGGGTTAGAGGAAGAACCCTGCCTAGAAGTTCTAAGCGCAAGGCCGTGGCCCGGTCCCCGAGGTTGTATGGACATTAATGGCTCTGCAGCAGACACTGGTGGAGTAGTGGGCTGTAAATGCACTACTCCCATCTAAGACTTGAGGGCACAACAGCAATACGGATAGAGAGCCAGGACTTAGGAGTAGAGAGTCCCCGAAGCAGGCTACAGCTGTCTGCAGTGCAAGTAGAGTTCTTGGGTACATCTGTCAGGAGGAACTCCAGTGTAACACGGTACTGGAGATCTTCACACTTAAAGGCGCAATAGAGGAGACGTTCAGGAAAGGCACATAAGTTGGCGGCGTGTGGAAAGGAGCTTTCCATCTTGCCTGGAGGTTGACTGAGTCCCTGACCCGGAGGACACGGCACAGAAGCGGGCACTACAGACTGTAAGTAAAGCTTTGGAACTACATGCCCTGGTGTCCTCCATTCCTTCCTGCTTCTGTCTGCCTGACACTGCTACATCCCCTGCCCCAGACACTACATCACCTAAGTGTCTCCACATCTACACTGCCCTGGGACAACAGCCCTGCCTGTGGAGGGCTATACCATCCTTGCTGCACCACACCATCTGTCCCAGAGGATCTGTCTGCAGCGTTGGCTTAACACCTCCCTTGCCGAACACCACAGGTGGCATCACGAACTATTCATTTAATAACATTCACATCTTCCTATTACTTGGACGCCAAGGGCCACGGCCCGGGTCACCGCCACTGTGACACATCCCACTGACACCGGCCCGGGAACCAAGTATCCCACAGCCCTGGGAGGGTGACGCACATGTGTCTGACATATGAAAGTGTAAGGGTGTCCTGTGAGTAGAGAATGTGCGTTCTGCTCTCCTGCCCTAGCAATGTTGCAGCTACAGTCGCACCCGTGGCCCGGCTGGAGCCGCGGGGAATGAAGAGAAGAAAGGTGAGTCTTTTTATTTACTTCTTTTTAATCAATCAGTACTTTGTGGGGCAGCCATCATACTATATGGGGTGTGGGTATATATTGCCTATATGGGTGGTTTATATGTGAGACCATCATACTGTATATGGGGGCGTTTATATATGAAGCCATCATACTGTATATGGGGAGAATTTATTTGTGGGGCCTTCATACTGTATATGGTGGGTGTTTATATGTGAGGCATCATACTGTATATGGTGGGTGTTTATATGTTGCGCCATTATACTGTATATGGGGAGCATTTACATGTGGGGCCATCATACTGTATATGGGGGGATTATATGTGGGGCTATCATACTGTATACGGGGGTCATTATATGTGAGGCCATCATACCGTATATGGGGGGCATTATATGTGGGGCCATCATACTGTATATGGGGGCACTACCGTATATGTGGGGCCATAATACTGTATATGGGGCATTATATGTGGGGCCATCATACTGTATATGGGGCATTATATGTGGGGCCATCATACTGTATATGGGGGAATTGTATGTGGGGCCATTATACTATGTGCAGGACTGTATGTGAAACCATTATATTATGTGCAGGGCTATATGTGGGGCTATTAAATTATGTGCAGAGCTATATGTGGGGCCATTATATTATGTACAGAGCTATATGTGAAGACATTATATTATGTGCAGGACTATATGTGGGGCCATCATATTATTTGCAGGGCTATTAGGACTTTTGTTCTGGGTCCTCATGATTTCTATGTATACCCCTGTCAGCCACCTAATTAGCTCTAGACCAGCAGTCGGCCATGGCGTGTTGTCTTTCCTTCCCTAGCAATCTGGGTCACTGGGTGAATTAGCGTCTATCTCAACCCAGGGACAAATTTAATAAATTTAAGGAGGTGTCCACTGCTTTAACATTGATGACCTTTTCTTAGGATAGGTAATCAATGTCTGATCTGTGTGGGTGTGACACCTGGCGCCACCGCAGGTCAGCTGTACTCGGTGCTGGCAGGAACTGCTCAGGTATGGCACAGCACAGCTCCACCTACTGTATAGTGGTGGGTAATGCACATTTGGTACCTATTCAAATCAAGGGGCTGACATGCAGAACCCGATTGTGCTCACTATACAGTAGATTGATCGGTGCTGTGCAGTTCACACTAGACCTTGGAAATCAAGGTCCCAGAGTGTGGAGGAATAGTGGAGAGACACACAATCCAAGCTGCTTGAGGTCTAGTGTGAAGTTTCCACAATCAGTGATGGTTTGGGGAGCCATGTCATCTACTGGTGTAGGTCCACTGTTTTATCAAGACCAAAGTCAGTGCAGCTTTCTACAAGGAAATTTTAGAGCACTTCATGCTTCCCTCAGCTGACAAGCTGACAAGCTCTCTTGTCTCCAAGCGCTTATCATCAGAAGGGCGAAAAACCTCATAATCCGGACTCACTGGTGATCTGGCATACCTGACGCTTGGTCAGAATAAAAAGAAGCTATGACAGTCTTGACGCCCATCGGGGGCCGTGGAAACCAGCCTATTCGGAATCCGTATGTGGGAGTTTCCTGGGAGGTTGAATATGCAGAATCCAGGCTGCAGCAGGTGAGAACATTTATTCTTGCATTGATTCTGCATCTGCAGCCTCTCTAAGGATGTCTACATATCTCTGGGTAAGACTGTACAACACGGTTCAAAAGAACCCACATCACCAGTGAGTGGTGAGTATGTCCGTATGAGAGTTGAATAATAGAGTAATAAGATAATAATTGTCATCTGTATTATCTGTTAATCTGTTCTGGTAATATACTAATATAATAAATCATATAATATACCCTAAAAATAATACTTTATTAATAAAAAACCACAAGGGTCACACCACAAGTGAACACAAAAAAACAAAAAAAGGGTCCAAAAATCCAAAACACATAAAATGTGGGGAATAACCTAGGAGTCCCTATTGATATCTCCTGTTATCACCTTCCTAGCAGCGGAGGTTGGCACCCTAGGGGGAACGTTGTGGCGCCCCGCTCAACGGTGGCTGTCCCTGGGGACCCTGTTGCACCCTGGCACCTCTAATGGAGTCCCTTCCCCGATGCTAAAGGGACCCCTATCAGATAACAGAGAGAATCCTACGATGAGGGGGACCCTAGAACCCACAAAAAATTACACATATATTATAGATATAAGAGAACACATGAATAAATAGGCATATGGGGATACAGTACTTAAGATCTTGATATTAAAGGATTAATGTGCTATACACAGTCCCATCTAGACTCGTGGCTCAGACATATAGATATAGCCGAAAGGATAAAAAGTATCGTGACTCATCAGCAGCCAACAACGTGTGTCAATCCACCTAGTTGTAGCAGCATGTAATCTTATATATAATTCAAGATACCATATCCAAGTTCTCCAAAAAATATGACATAGTTGTCATGGGAGATTTCAACTATCCAGACATTTGTTGGGAATCTCTCTCAGGCAAAACTAACAGGTCAAGGAAATTCTTATCCTCTCTTGCTGACAACTTTATCTTCCAAAAGGTAGGGGAGAAAACAAGGGGAACTGCTACCTTGGATCTAATCCTTATAAACAGGGAGGAAATGGTTGAGGAGGTAAAAGTGGCTGGGACCCTAGGAGGTAGCGACCATGCTATTTTAGAATTTTGGATAACTAGAGGCGGAAGACCTGTGAAGACTCAGACGTCAAGGTTAGATTTCAGAAAGGCAGATTTTAAGGGATTCAGAAAGAGAATTGGAGGGATCCAATGGCTGGATATCCTTAAAGACAAAAATGTCCAGGAAGGATGGGAAATCTTGAAAAATGAAATTCTCAAAGCACAATCGTTAACAATTCCGAAAAGTGGGAAGAATAGGAAGCATTTAAGGAAACCTGGATGGATGAACACAGAACTTAAGCACATGCTAAAAAGGAAGAAAAAAATGTTTATAAAATGGAAAGAGGGAGGCATATCTAAAGAAGAATATAATGCTGTCTGCAGAACCTGCAGGGCACAAATCAGATTAGTAAAGCTGAAAATGAATTGAGGCTTGCAAGAGATGTCAAAAGCAATAATAAAGGATTTTGGGGATATGTCAAAAGTAAAAGAAAAGTCAAAGATGCTATAGGATTTTTACAGGATGAAAATGATGAAATGGTAAGACAGGATGTTGAGAAGGCTGAACTTTTAAATTCCTATTTTGCATCTGTTTTCTCTCAGAAAGGAAATGTAACATCAACTGTTATTCACTGTCCTATTAAGGGAATAGAAGAACCCAGGATATCTATAAACAGAAAGATAGTGAGAAACACTTAGCTAATCTAAATGAATTCAAGTCTCCAGGTCCAGATGAATTACACCCCAGAGTACTGAAGGAGATAGGAGAAGAAATTTTTGAACCCCTCTCCATAATCTTTGAAAATTCTTGGAGAACAGGAGAAGTGCCAGAAGACTGGAGAAGAGCAAATGTTGTTCCTATCTTCAAAAAGGGGAAGAAGGTGGACCCAGGCAACTATAGGCCGGTGAGTCTGACTTCTATACCAGGAAAGATCTTTGAACAAATTATTAAACAACATGTATGTCAATACCTGGATAAGAATGAAGTGATTAAACAGAGTCAACATGGGTTTGTAACTAATAAGTCATGTCAGACTAACTTAATTTCCTTCTATGACGGTATCACTGATTGGGTGGATCAAGGAAATGCTGTAGATATAGTATATCTTGACTTCAGCAAAGCATTTGACAAAGTCTCTCATACAATCCTTATTGAAAAAATGACTAAGTATGGAATGGACAAGGCAACTGTTAGGTGGATTCATAACTGGCTTAGTGATCGGACCCAAAGAGTGGTCGTAAATGGCTGCACATCCAGTTGGAAGAATGTCTCAAGTGGGGTACCACAGGGCTCTGTCCTGGGCCCTGTATTGTTCAACATCTTTATCAACGATTTAGATGAAGGAATTGAGGGTAAACTGATTAAATTTGCTGATGACACAAAGCTAGGAGGGATAGCTAATACTAGAGAAGAGAGAGAGAGGATTCAAAAAGATTTAAATAAACTGGAGAAGTGGGCAGCAACTAACAGAATGGTTTTTAACAAGGAGAAATGCAAAGTACTACATCTGGGCAATAAAAATGAAAAAAGCATATATAGAATGGGAGGAATAGGGCTAAGTGACAGCACATGTGAAAAAGACTTGGGTATACTAATAGATCACAGACTGAATATGAGTCAACAGTGTGATGCAGCAGCAAAAAAGGCAAATGCAATTCTAGGATGTATTAACAGAAGCATACAGTCTAGATCACGTGAAGTCATTATTTCCCTCTACTCCTCTTTGGTCAGACCTCATCTAAAATATTGTGTCCAGTTTTGGGCACCACATTTTAAAAAAGACATCAACACACTGGAGCAAGTTCAGAAAAGAGCGACCAGAATGGTGACCGGTCTGCAAACCCTGTCTTATGAGGAAAGGTTGCAGGATTTGGGAATGTTTAGTTTGCAAAAGAGAAGACTGAGAGGAGACTTAATAGCTGTCTACAAATATCTAAAGGGCTGTCACATTGTAGAAGGATCAACTTTATTCTCATTTGCACAAGGAAAGACTAGAAGCAATGGGATGAAACTGAATGGGAGGAGACACAGATTAGATATTAGAAAAAACTTTTTGACAGTTGGAGTGATCAATGAGTGGAACAGGCTGCCACGAGAAGTGGTGAGTTCTCCTTCAATGGAAGTCTTCAAACAGAGGCTGGACAGACATCTGACTGGGATGATTTAGCGAATCCTGCTTTGAGCAGGGGGTTGGACCAGATGGCCCAGGAGGTCCCTTCCAACTCTACGATTCTATGATTCTATGATTCTATATATAGGTCACAATATATAAAGATCGCCAAAGTCACAAATTGAGCCCATATCCACAGCATTGATTCATAGATCTCATCACATTGATTATACCACATCAGGACACTAGTAAGGTTGCTATCGAGCCTCCTGATGATCCCAAAGGGGTGAAACGCGTTGAGGCGTCTGAGGCTATGGGACAGTGGATGGATTTCACGATGAGTATCCTAACTCCTTTATTTGAGCTTTCCACTGATGAAATCGTTTTATCTATTGTCTGACAATGTGATGAGATCTATGAATCAATGCTGTGGATATGGGCTCAATTTGTGACTTTGGCGATCTTTATATATTGTGACCTATATATATATGAGGATGTGGTATCTTGAATTATATATATATATTTTTGGGATTTAAGATTACATGCTGCTACAACTAGGTGGATTGACACACGTTGTTGGCTGCTGATGAGTCACGATACTTTTTATCCTTTCGGCTATATCTATATGTCTGAGCCACGAGTCTAGATGGGACTGTGTATAGCACATTAATCCTTTAATATCAAGATCTTTAGTACTGTATCCCCATATGCCTATTTATTCATGTGTTCTCTTATATCTATAATATATGTGTAATTTTTTGTGGGTTCTAGGGTCTCCCTCATCGTAGGATTCTCTCTGTTATCTGATAGGGGTCCCCTTAGCATCGGGGAAGGGACTCCATTAGAGGTGCCAGGGTGCAACAGGGTCCCCAGGGACAGCCACCGTTGAGCGGGGGCGCCACAACGTTCCCCCTAGGGTGCCAACCTCCGCGGCTAGGAAGGTGATAACAGGAGATATCAATAGGGACTCCTAGGTTATTCCCCACATTTTATGTGTTTTGGATTTTTGGACACTTTTTTTGTTTTTTTGTGTTCACTTGTGGTGTGACCCTTGTGGTTTTTTATTAATAAAGTATTATTTTTAGGGTATATTATATGATTTATTATTTTGAGACCCTTGAGTATTTAACTGATTTTTTAATATACTAATATACTAATTAGTTGTGTACTGGTGTACTGTGTGTAGCACAAAGCCTGGGATAGACTCTGTGCAGTGTGATTTTGGATTGGCAGTAAATCATACGTGGCTGTATTTTGTATAGGGCTGTGGTTTTTGGTTGGTTTGGTTTTCATTGATTCTTGTTGTTTAAGAAGTTGGCTTTGGTGTTCTCAGAGTTCTCAGAGTGTCAGTGGACACGGCTGTAGGTTAAGGTGTCAAATCCAAAGCGCAAGATAGGCAGGCTGTGTGAATCCTTGTATGTATGTCTACGAGAACCTCTGAATGAGATGAGAGAGGAATCATTGATTATAAGGGATTTTCGCTATCTTCTCTTTGTAAAATCAACTGACCACTGAAAAGTGAAAGAAAAAAATCCCTGAATGAGCATGTATGAATGAATCATCACACATCATTTTGTGTCAAGTGATTGTTACCTTTCATTATACAGTTATCTGCTCTTACAGTGAAATCCTGTGATTTTGAGGGTTTTTTTGAAAGAAATTGATTTTGATTAAGTCTAAAGAGCTACGGCACTCTGTTACTTCATGAAGGACAGTACATTCTGATGGGAGGGGGGATGATGCTGCTGCGCGGTTTCCTCTTGTCTTATCTCTGCTGAACTCAAGATTCTCTGTGGTTCTGAAATGCTCGCTATTAGATTTGTGCATTTTAAAGCAACAGTACTTAATTGTAGTGGAATGAAATTTGTAAGTTGAAAGTAAAATATGGTGCCTAATTTAGAAGGAAATTGTAAGTGATTGTTTGGAAATTGTAAGTGATTGTTTGGTCATTAATGTGCTTGAACCTGCTTCTAGTTGTGTGATTGATTTGTATAGAAAATTGTGGATCAAAAAGGAGGTAGCTGACTGTATGGCTGATAAAGTAGGTTAGAGGCCTATCACACCTGGGCCTTCTTACTTTAGTCAGCGGGTTTTTTTTATTGTGGGTGAGAGGCGAAGGCAAGGAGCCTTATGGATACACCTTGGCAGGCTCACTGTGAATTGCTATGTGTGGGCTGTAAGACAGAGGTCCAGACACACAGAAGGGCATTTCAGAAGAGAGATGAGCTGTCTAAGTTGAAGCATCCTTCCCACAATCCATGGAAATGGGCTGGAAGGAAAAAGGCCTATTCCTATTCTAGCCAGCTGATCTAAAGGGTGAGAGGCAGAGAGCCTTCTCATTACATCCTGTAGGTCTAGCGGGTGAGAGGCAAGGAGCTTTCCCGCTACACATTGGCAGGCTCACTCTGACTTGCTACGTGTGGCCGCCCGTAGATAAGGTTAGGCACACTAGAAGGGCATTTCAGAATAAAGGTGAGCTGTCAGGAGGAAAAGGTTGAAGCCATGGGCAACTTTCTCTGTATACGGTCAGTGCCCCCAATGGGATCCAAGACAGCTATGCAGATTGTAAAAGACAGAGAAGGAAGCAGTAAAACAAGTGGGACCAATATTGAAAAAGGCAAAAATACCAGAGCGTGAATGTTTGGATGTACAAAAAGGCACAGGCAAGGGAAGAAAATAGCAAGTGAATAAATGGTGTCTGAGAATGTGCAGCAGTATGGAAGGTGTATTATGAATGTTTTGATTGACAAAATTTAACCAGAGACCCAGACAAAACAGATGGACTTGTAAACACTGTGATCAGACTCAGACAAACCCAGACTGAATAGCTACTTGTGTGACCTGTGCTACTGACCTAAGCAAATTGCACTAAATCCTGTCCAGACAAGATCATATGTAGTGACATAATAATATGGTTAGTGGGTAGTGGGGACATTGACCTTTGAGGAGTAAGCTGACAGTAGACATCAGACGACCAACCGCATCAGAACCTAGAAGGGCAACTAGAATAAGAAAGATGCAGGTGTATTATCCCTGGAGCCCCTCTGACCAGCTAGCTTTGTTGAAGCAGTTGCCTGACCCTGAAGACCAACCATTCCCGTTTTACAGACACATAAAGGAAGTACAGCAGACATATAAGTGTACCTGGGCAAACCTAGAGAGGTTGGTGAGTTTAAAGGCAGGTGACGTACTAGGACATATAATTAAGACACTCACAGATGTGGCAAAGAATCAGGCTTGGGGCATTGATGATAAATCTGCACGGTCTGGGGAGACGCACTGTGAGTCACTAAAACAGTGGGCTACAATGGAACAATCAGAGCAGTCTGTACTCCTGACTAGCGTGACACAGCAAAGAGGAGAGAGTGTAGAGATGTACTTTGGAAGGTTACAGCTGAAATGGGCAGACATGGGGTACATTTGCATAAACCCACTTGATGTTAGAATACTGGTGAATACATTGACGGTATGAACAAAGACTTACGAGACGCAGTACAGACAGCTAGACCTGAATGGAGATATGTAGATCCGAAAGACCTCCTTAAGGTAGCTAAAGAAATTGAGCAAACAAGGACAATAAGATGACCTGTCATGTATGCTGGAACACAAGGAAAACAGTGGAGACATAGCAAGGGACCTAGGGACATAGAAACAGTGAAGTGCTGGAATTGTGGTGAGAATGGGCACTGCGCCAGCCATTGCAAAAACCCTATAAAGGAGAGTAAGCAGACCAATCTTCCACGTCCTCCACATACAGACCAGGAAACTAGCAACCCAGTGACAAATGTGTGCCCTGTTCTTGTCCCCTCTGGACCTGGTCCTGCCTTGATGACCACCATAACAATGCCGGGAGGGAAAGAGGCAGAATTTTTTATTTACACTGGGGCAGGCAGGACTGTGATACACAAAGATTTGACAATTCCAGACATGATTACTAATGAGATAGTGGAATGTGTGGGGGTAGAGGGGCAAGTGACAGAAGCCCTTATGACTAAACAAATAAGACTAAAATTCCGAGATAGCCAAGAGGTGCTTACAAAACTTATTGTTAGTGACAATACCCCTATGAATTTACTGGGAGCAGATGTGCTGAGTGCAATCCAGGCCACCATACAGTACTCTCCTGAGGGTATTACAGTCACAAGTCCCCTCTCGGATAAACATTTGTGTAAGATTGCGGCAATGGTGTATATGACAAAAGCGGTGAAACTAAAGCCCCCGTTACACATAGCGATATCGCTAGCAATATCGCTGTAACGTCAACGATTTTGTGACGTAGCAGCGATATTGCTAGCGATATTGCTATGTCTGATACTTACCTCCAACCGGCTCCCCCGCTGCTCATCGCTGGTCGCGCGAGAACATCCTGGATCATTTCTCGTCGGGCACTTCCTGCTGGGCTTCCTGTTGCGCCGACGAGCGACGCGTGGACGCGGGCGGGAGGACGTCAGGATCGTCGCGACTGACAGGTAAGTAACGACCCCCGACCCCTGCTATGTCACTGGTGAGATCTGCCTGTGTGGCAGCTCACCAGTGACCACTTAGCGATGCACCAGCGATCCATATCGTTGTCGGGATTGCTGGTGCATCGCTAAGTGTAACGGTACCCTAACACCTGACACCAAAATGCCTGAGGATGAGGAAATGGGACAGGTGCCAGACACTGTTTGGGCAAGGGGAAAAACTGATGTGGGTTGGTTGTCCATTCCCCCTGTCATGATTAAATTGAAAAAAGGAACCACTCCTCCTTGTTTAAAGCAATACCTCTTGAGCCTAGCCAAGTCAATGGCCCCGAGCAGAGATATTAGAGAGTATGTTAAGGCAAGGGTTCTAGTGCAAAGATCTTCCTCCTGCAACACCCCTTTGTATCCCATTAGGGAAAAAGGACTCAAGGGTTTGCTGACACTTACAGAAAGGTTCATGACTTAAGGGCTATTAATGATATTACAGAGAGTGTGACCTCAATCGTCCCTGATCCACACACAATACTGTCACAGATCCCAGTGATGTCAAAATGTTTTACAGTCATTTATTTAGCAGGTGCATTTTTCTCTGTACCCCTGCACCCTGACTGTCAGTATCTTTTTTCCTTTTACTCATAAAGGTAAACAATATTGTTGGACAGTCCTCCCATAAAGGGGGAAAGAAATCCCCTGCCATCTATTCAGCAGCGATGGCAGGGATCCTTGAGTAGTGGTAATCACCTCATCCGCTGATTGTACTATTACAGTACGTGGATGAACTTTTGCTGTTCTGCCTGGACCAGAGATCCTGCAGGGAAGCCACAGTTTCCTTACTATGTTTTTTTTTTAGCAGAAAAGGGTTGCAAGGGCTCACAAGGTCTGACAAATTACAGTATTGCAAACAAAAGGTGACATTTTTGGGACATTGTATTGCCGAAGGTACCAGACACCTGACTGAAGACAGGAAACAGGCAATTCAAAATTTCCCTCTACACAGGTCACATCAGCATCTACGCACTTTCCTAGGCTTAGTGACCTACTGTAGGCCTTGGATAAGGCCTGCTTCACAAATGTTGCAACAACTTTATGACTGTTTGTCATCAGACCCCTATGATCTCACTCCTTTGACAATCCATTCCATACTCGTACAAGTTCAACCAAAACATCTGTCTATTGCCAGACAGCTCTGACTTGCACATGCTCTACTAATTCCTGAGTATGTCACCCTCAAAAGATGTAACGTTCTGAATCCAGCCACCCTCCTGCCTGTGGATTCAGAAAAGGGGGAATTGGTGACCGTATTAGCAAGTGAGGAAGAATACTTTGACATGACGCATGAACATAACGCATGTTCCTAATGCAGATTTTGAGTTTTTTTTGTAGATGGCTCCAGATACCACCAGGATGGACGATTCTACACTTGATAAGCAGTAGTATCCTCATGAGGTAATCCGAGCTGAACCACTCCCTCCTCACATGTCGGAGCAGAAGGCAGAGTTGAAGGCACTCACTGAGGCGCTGCAGGTAAAGTCGCTAATATTTTCACAGATTCGAAGCCCATTAAAAATGCAGAGCTGGTGAAACAATTGATGGAGGCATTGATGTTACCAGTCCAGGTTGGCATTGTCAAGGTAAAAGCACACACAAAAGGTGACTCCGTGGAGGTAGAGGGCAACGGAAGGGCAGAAGGGCGGATGAGGCTGCTAAAGTAGCAGCAAGGCGGCCTAGGGAGCAGTGGACGGTGGCGGGGAGTCAGCGCATTCCAGCCACACTGAGCCTAGATGTCTTGAAATCCCTCCAGCAACAGGCTACCCAAACAGAGAAGGAACACTGGGGGAGACTGGGAGCTGAGCTGAACTCGAACGGAGCATGCGAGAATAAGGATAAGTTGTGCCTACCGAAGTCCCTGTTCCCGATTATGGCGCAAGCAACACATGGCCCCACTCACGCCTCAACAAGTCACATGTGTGCCATGGTAGATGCCTTCTGGATCGCTCCTGGTTTCAGTTACCCAGCCGCGAAACTTGTACAATCATGCCTCATCTGTGCACAGCACAACCCAGGTAAAACAGTAAAAGTCCCTAAGAAAGAGACACCTAGGCCTCTCTACCCGTTTCAGAGACTGTAGATTGACTACATACAGCTACCTAAGGTAGGAGTGTATGCAAATGTCCAAGTATGTGTAGATCTCTTCTCTGGTTGGCCGGAAGCCTATCCGGTAAAATGTGCAAATGCTAAAACAACTGCACACAAACTGATGAAAGAACTGATCTGCAGGTATGGTGTCCCAGAAACCAAATAACGCGATAGGGGTACACACTTCATGGGAGAAATAATAAGGGAACTCATGCAGGCCCTGGGTATACAGCAAGCATTTCATACACCATATAGGCCACAAAGTAGTGGGAAAGTGGAAAGACTAAATGGGACACTTAAAATGAAAATTCAGAAGGCCATGGCAGACACAGGAAAGAGCTGGGTAGAGTGCTTGCCTCTTGCACTCTTTTCAGTCAGACACACAATCCAAATAGAAAGACAGGCTTGTCTCCCTTTGAAGTCCTGTTTGGTAGTGCACCAAAGACTGGTATGTACTTCCCACAGGTGCTACAAATGCAAAACGGTTCCATGACAGCCTATGTCCAGGCCTTGCAGGAAGGACTTAGTGTGGTGCATAAACATGTGTTCTCATCCATTCCAGATCCTAATGCTAGTGCATATGTGCATCAGCTGAATCCAGGTGATTGGGTGGTTATACGCAGACACGTGAGAAGGAGCCTGGACCCACGATTAGACGGCCCCTTCCAAGTCCAGCTGACCACATCCACCTCAATAAAACTTGAGGGAAAGCCCACCTGGATCTACGCCAGTCACTGCAAGAAGGTCCTTTCAACAGGAGAATGACTGTTCTCCTCATCACCTTGCTGGCAGTGACAGGGTTACTGCAATCTACAGAGACACAGGACAAACTCTTAAATGCTGACTGGGACAACAAACTTATTCGGCATCATGCTCTTCTTATAAAGGACATGGAAGGACAGAAACTGAAAGACTGTTGCATCTGTACACACAGCCCAGTATCTGCGAGGACCATGCCGTACTTAGCCTTACCTCTGGAGCCATGGGAGGTATTAACCCCACACTGCATACACCATGAGACTTGGACTCAATCTAGGTTTTGGGGAAAAGATATGCCCCGTGATGTATCTGCCTCATTGGCTATAATCGGATGGGCCGCTAATCCCTGGTTTCAGTTTAATATAACGCGGCCTAAGGTACAAATGTGGTGGCGGGAATATGATTCAGATGTCGAAAATATGGTCACCAGGAGGAGGACTGAAATCCCTCACTCAGACCCCATTCCCAATGATGGACTGTGGTTCAGTCTTCAACAGACTGGAGCAAATACCTTTGGTGAGGACAATAATTGCTTCCGTATATACACTCATGATCAAACACAGGTTAATGAGACGGTGTATCAAGATGGTGTTGAAGGCTGTAAAGCATCTACAGGTAAAATAATGAGGAAAGAAAGGGGTAAATGTACATCTGGTATTGTTAGGAGTCAGATTTCTGCCCGTACTAGGCAGGAATCTAGACCCTCACATCCTGCAGTCTCCTGCTCATTGTCTACTGCAGAAGATATTGCAGAGGAGATTGCCTTTCAGCAACTCTCTCTGGAGGCGTAGTCCTTCTTTCCATCTTCTGAGCATGCTCGTGGAACGAGCCCCCATTGGTGTTTGGGAGTCAGGTGCTCAGGTCCTGCTCCTAATCCCATGGGTTCAGCTCAGAGTTCAGGAGACTTCCGGAAGGTCCCGTTTGCTATAAAAAGTGTGCATGGCTGTTCCACCATGCGCTAGTATAGTCATACTTGCTGCTGTGTGTATGTTGATGGATGCATGATCTGGTGAATGACTCATTTGAAACCCCATTCCTATGACATTACGTCTGTGTGAGGGAATGAGTTATAGCCAGTATTAGCGCCAGCGCGCTATTGCTCCACAAGCACACCTGATAGCATCCAACATCGCGCCTGTGTTACTGTAGTGTTATCTTGCGGCAAGTCCCACGTTGCGCTGCTGTGGCAGCTTTAATGTGCGTTCGCAGTTGCAACACTGTGCACACGAGTGTTTACGGTAGGTCTTGGCAGATGTAGTACCGTCATCTTGAACTACTCCGGTGACCATTTACCGCTTATGTGCCGCTGAGTCTCTGTGCCTCTAACAGGCTCAGCGCAGTTATATTTATTATTTGTATTAGCAGCTCTGTGAGTACAACAGAGATTGCTTTTGTGCACCTGGGTGATATCTAGCCCTGTGCACACTACCGCCCGATTGCTCTGCTACCACCTAGCAGCGGTTTAAACATCTACTGCAAGGCAGACCCCGAGTGGCGAATGCACTTTATTTATATTTTTTATTTAGTGCATTCCGCCACTCCTAACATTACAGTATACTAGCGCCAGGGTCTGGCTAGTGACGGCAGAACAGCAGCAACTCTTACAGTGCATTTGCCAGCTAGAGGGTCGCATGGCCATCTTGAGAGGGCACTCTCTGCTGCGCCGTCCACTGAAGCAGCTGTAAATGCACTCACAGATGCGGTTGGTCGCATGTCCATGTCCTCCCTCGCGCCGACAGTTACCCGCCTCCCATTGCCCGATAAATTTTCCTGTGATGGTGCCCCCTGTAGAGGTTTCATCAGCTAGTGCTCAATCCAGCTAGAGCTGCTGGCTGAGCAGTTCCCTACGGAGCGGGCCAAGGTGGCATTTATTGCTTCCCTACTGTCGGGCAAGGCGTTGGAATGGGCTACACCTTTATGGGAGCGTGGAGACCCTGTGATTCGGACCGCAGCTCACCTGCTAACAGCCATCAAGCAGGTCTTCCTTGGTCCACGGGTTACACATGACACCTCTCTGCAGCTGCTTGCTCTAACCCAGGGATCCCTCTCGGTTAGCCAGTACGCCGTCCGTTTTTGGACACTGGCGTCCGAGCTGGAGTGGTCCGATAAGGCCCTTATCCCTGTTTCTTGGAGAGGTTTAGCTGAGCACGTAAAGGATGCTCTCTCTACTAGAGAGATTCCTGCCAGTTTGGAGGAGTTAATTTCCATTTCTACCAGTATTGACCTCCGTTTTTCAGAGTGCGGTATGGAGCGAGCTCATTCCAAACAGAGAGTTACTCCGGCTCCCAATTTTTTCGAGCCTCTAGAGCTGCCCGACCCAGAGGTTCTATCCCCAGAGCCCATGGAGGTGTCTCGCGCCATTTTTGAGACACGCCTGGCTCAAGATTCCATTTGCGGTTGTCACTGTTTACACGCTGCTTCTCAGGATGACAGCGTTCCGCAATGGTCAGAGTCTGTGCCGGTCGACGAGACCTTTGTTCCTCCTCGCCTTAAGCCTAAGTTTCTCACCTGGGCACACGCGTCTGGTGCGGACGGCCATCGTGGCTATATGCAGACCACGAAACTTCTGGCTGGATCGTAATGATGGCCGCACAGGGCTCGGGATGTAAAAAAATTTATTCGGGCATGCACCTCATGTGCTCAGGATAGCCTTGCCAGATGGAGTGTGGCGACGGCTGCCGACACACGGCGGCGTTCCACTGTAACTCCTACTCCCATCGTCTCCCGGGTGTCCCTTTTCAAACCTGGTGATCATGCTTCCCCTAACGCCTTCCGTGTGTCCCGGTTGTCTGTGTCACCTACCAGGACACCAGGCTCATCTTCGGATGAGTCTGAGGCCTATGCCACAGTTGGGCACAGGTTGGTGGGTCGGAAGGCTCAGGGAGGAGGGGGCCCTAGGAGGGGGGGCAATGTTAGGAGTCAGATTTCTGCCCGTACTAGGCAGGAATCTAGACCCTCACATTCTGCAGTCTCCTGCTCATTGTCTATTGCAGAAGATATTGCAGAGGAGATTGCCTTGCAGCAACTCTCTCCGGAGGCGAAGTCCTTCTTTCCATCTTCTGAGCATGCTCGTGGAACGAGCCCCCATTGGTGTTTGGGAGTCAGGTGCTCAGGTCCTGCTCCTCATCCCATTGGTTCAGCTCAGAGTTCTGGAGACTTCCGGAAGGTCCCGTTTGCTATAAAAAGTGTGCATGGCTGTTCCGCCATGCGCTAGTATAGTCATACTTGCTGCTGTGTGTATGTTGATGGATGTATGATCTGGTGACTGACTCATTTGAAACCCCATTCCTATGATATTACGTCTGTGTGAGGGAATGAGTTATAGCCAGTATTAGCGCCAGCGCGCTATTGCTCCACAAGCACACCTGATAGCATCCAACATCGCGCCTGTGTTACTGCGGTGTTATCTTGCGGCAAGTCCCACGTCGCGCTGCTGTGGCAGCTTTAGTGTGCGTTCGCAGTTGCAACACTGTGCACACGAGTGTTTACGGTAGGTCTTGGCAGATGTAGTACCGTCATCTTGAACTACTCCGGTGACCATTTACCGCTTATGTGCCGCTGAGTCTCTGTGCCTCTAACAGGCTCAGCGCAGTTATATTTTTTTTTTGTATTAGCAGCTCTGTGAGTACAACAGAGTTTGCTTTTGTGCACCTGGGTGATATCTAGCCCTGTGCACACTACTGCCTGGTTGCTCTGCTACCACCTAGCAGCGGTTTAAACATCTACTGCACGATGGACCCCGAGGGGCGAACGCACTTTATTTATATTTTTTATTTAGTGCATTCTGCCACTCCTAACAGGTATAAGTGGAAAGAAATGAATAATACTTTGTGTGTCCACAAGCCTATGTCAGGACTTTTGAGTTTATACCAATGTATACAGACCCCGGGTCACGTTTGTGTTCTCCCTGAAGGAGTATTCTTGGTTTGACATCGTGCCTACAGGTGGGTGAGCCTGGACATAAAACGGGTTTGCACTCTTGCCAAACTAACACCAGCCACTTTCATAGTTCCTCATAGTAAAATAGACACTGCAGCAGTTCCAATTCATATTTTGTATAGAAGGGCTGCAGACAATAAGTCCCGGCCCAATGGTAGGCGGCATCTAATGGGGATAACAAATAAAATATTCAGTAGTATGCTAATATACCCCTTCATAACACAAATGTGGGATAAATTAGTGAAAGCTACCAACTACCTGGACGATCAGATTTTCCAGATTCTTGAAGTTCTTAATGAAACTAATACAATACAGAGACAATTAATCATAGTTACTAACCAACATAGTATAGTACTAGATTACCTGACAGCAAAAGAAGGAGGAATATGTCATATAATTGGTCCCACCTGTTGGTATTATATCGACCCTGCTGGCAATCTCCAGATCAGGGCCGGTATAGACAAAATAGGTGAACTTAGAGACCAATGGTTAAAACAACACAGTGCAAACAGAGACTCCTGGTGGGGTAATATATTCTCTTTCCTAAATCCAGCAAATTGGTTTAATGGCCTTGCAGGATGGATTTTTGGCATTGTACAGACTTGTATGCAAATTTTGTTGCTTTGCTTATTGTTTTATGTTGCCGTAAAAGCGATAATATATGTATTATTAAGCTACTGAATAATGTATGCATAAAAAAAGAATCTAAGGCTGAACCTTCTGCAGTGTATCATAGACCCAAGGTAGCCATTGCTGATGGGGAAAGTGAGGGTCCACACTGAGGGTGGAAGGGCAAAGCAGGTAGGAAGCCCCCTTATGGGTACTAGACCCATGAGACAGTACCTCCTTTGTGGACATCAGCTGACCCTGTGGCAAAGGTTATACCGTTTACAAAAGGGGGACATTGATATAGAAGAGTTAATGGTTTGCTTTTATATCCCTTTAAATGCCTTTAATTCTCCATTTGCCTTTTGCCTTTCATTCATTCTTATGACGCTGCAGTTTTACCTGTCTCCTCTTCAAGGAGAAAATGCTTCTTATCATATATGTTCTCAAAAGTCAGCCACAGCGTGTTCTGGGTACATTGTAAACATGGTATGACCCTGAAGGTGATGGTGGGGGACCACATGAGCTCCATAGAATTACATATTGTTGTAAATGGTATAAAAGATTGCCTTGTATTTCATTACGTCAGATAAAGTGATTTGACCACGGCTTGTGTGTTGAGTCTCTTGTCTCCAAGCGCTTGTCATCAGAAGGGCGAAAAACCTCATAATCCGGACTCACTGGTGATCTGGCATACCTGACGCTTGGTCAGAACAAAAAGCAGCTACAACAGTGCGACACCTGGCACCACCGCAGATCAGCTGTATTCGGTGCCGGCAGGAACTGCTCAGGTATGGCACAGCACAGCTCCACCTACTGTATAGTGGTGGGTAATGCACATCTGGTACCTATTCAAATCAAGGGGCTGACATGCAGAACCCGATTGTGACCACTATACAGTAGATTGATCGGTGCTGTGCAGTTCACACTAGACCTTGGAAATCAAGGTCCCAGAGTGTGGAGGAATAGTGAAGAGACACACAATCCAAGCTGCTTGAGGTCTAGTGTGAAGTTTCCACAATCAGTGATGGTTTGGGGAGCCATGTCATCTACTGGTGTAGGTCCACTGTTTTATCAAGACCAAAGTCAGTGCAGCTTTCTACCAGGAAATTTTAGAGCACTTCATGCTTCCCTCAGCTGACAAGCTTTTTGGAGATGGAAATTTCATTCTGCAGCAGCACTTGGCACCTGTTCACACTGCCAAAAGTACCAATACCTGGTGTAAAAACAACAGTATCATTATGCTTGATTGGAGAGCAAACTCGCCTGGCGCTAACCCCATATTGAATCTGTGGGGTATTGTCAAGAGGAAGATGAGCGACACCAGAACTAACAATGCAGATGAGCTGAAGGCTGCTATCAAAGCAACCTGGGCTTCCATAACATCTCAACAATGCCACAGGCTGATCATCTACTTGTCACAACGCATGGATGAAGTAATTGATGTGAAAGGAACCCTGACCAAGTATTGAGTGCACTTACTGAACATTCATTTCAGTAGGCCGACATTTCGGATTATAAAATAATTTTTTCAATCAGGTATCATAAAGTACTAGCTATGAACCCGATCTACGCCTGGGTGGCGAGCATTTTTATTGGTATATGGTCTCCCATCCTGGTATGTGCTGCCCCCTCCTATCCTGGTATGCATGGCACCCCTCATCCCTATCCTGGTATGTATGGTCTCCTCATCCCTATTCTGCTATGCATGGCCTGATCATCCCTATAATGGTATGCATGGCCCTCTCATACCTATTCTGGTATGTATGGTCCCTTCACCCCCCCAATACTGGTATGCATGGCACCCCATTGCTCATCCTGGTAAACATGGTCCCCTCATCCCCCAATCCTGTTATGCATGGTACCCCCTCATCGCTATCCTGGTATGCATGATACCCCCACATCCCTATGCTGGTATGTATGGTCCCCTCACCCCCCCAATCCTGGTATGCATTATACTTGAACCTCCCTATCCTGGTATGCATGGTCCTCTCACCCCCTTTCCTGGTATGCATGGTCCTCTCACCCCCCATCCTGGTATGCATGGTCCCCTCACCACCCAATCCTGGTATGTATGGTCCTCTTGTCCCCCTTTCCTAGTATGCATGGTCCTCTCATCCCCCTTTCCTGGGATGCATGGTCCTCTCACCCACCAATCCTGGTATACATGGTCCCCCTCACCCCTATTAAACTGCACACATCCAAAAATAAAAAAAACATTTATACTCACCCTTCTTTCCTGTGTTCCAGCGCTGCCCCGTTCTGTCGGGGGCCGGTGGAGGAGTGTGGCGCCGGAGTACACGCATGCCCATACCACGCTGTCCAGCTCCATATTGCTGAAGACACACTGCAAATGTGTCTTCAGTAAAATGGTGCCGGATAGCGCTATGCACATGCGCGATTCTCACGCTCACTCCTGCCCTGGTCTCCAGAAGAAGAGAAGTACCGCGGTAGCGCTCTTCCTGGTGAGGTAAGTAGGTAGGTATGGCGCCGGAGATTGCAGTATGCAGTGTTTATGTGTATCGCCATGTCCGACGCCATACCCTTTACCTGTAACGCTGGATGCGTCATTCTGTCTGGAGCCAGACTGCGCAGGCGCGTCGCCCACTCTATGTAGCCCCAACCCACGCCACATAGCCACACTCACTCCACACGCAAAGCCCCATATCATACATATCTAATATATACATAGATATAATAAATATCTAATTTTATATATATATATATATATATATATATATATATATACACACACACAGTATATATACATACATACATATACAGTACTCTGCTCAAAAAAATAAAGGGAACACTTAAACTACAAAATGTAACTCCAAGTCAGTCACACTTCTGTGAAATCAGCACTGATTGTGATTCAATTTCTCCTGCTTTTGTGCCAGTGGAATAAACAACAGGTAGAAATAATAGGAAGGTCACTAACATCCATGTGTCTGCTCAGTAAGACTGTCTAGGGTTCCCCTTATTTTTTTGAGCAGTATATATATATATATACTGTATATATATATATATATAGTATCTAATACCGTATATACTCGAGTATACATTAAGCCGAGATTTTCAGCCCATTTTTTAAGGCTGAAAGTGTCCGTCTCGGCTTATACTTGAGTCAGATATCAGGAGGGCCAGCAGGAGAGGGAGAACGTGCGTGTAAGATCATACTCACTCCCTCCTGGCACGGTCTCTGCAGCCCCGCTCATTAAAGTTATGAATATGCGCATATTTATGACTTTAATGAGCGGTATCACATGTCCGCTGATCACTGAAAGAGCTGCAATGCCAGAGACCATGGGAGAAGCAGGGGCTACAGAGACGCACCAGAAGGGGGTGAGTATGACAAGGAGGATGAGGGGAGCCATGCGATATTCACCTGTCCTGTTCCACCGCCATGCGCCGCTCTGTCCTCCACGTCCTATGGCTGTGACGTTCAGGTCAGAGGGCGCGATGATGTAGTTAGTGCGCGCCCTCTGCCTGAAAAGTCACTGCAAAGACCCAAAGACAGAGTGGCACGCGGCGGTGGAACAGGGGCAAGTAAATATTGCAGGGGCGGGGGCCCTGAACCAACGGCGACACCCCCAGCGAAAAGAGATGAGTCATTTTTTTAATTTGCAGCAGCAGCAGATGGGACATATACTGTATATCTATGGAGCATCTTATGGGGCCATAAGCTTTATGGAGCATCTTATGGGGCGATAACCTTTATGGAGCATCTTATGGGGGGGACATAACTTTTATGGAGCAGCATATGAGGTCTATTTTAAGGAGCATCTTATGGGGCCATAACCTTTATGGAGCAACATATGGGGCATATTCTACGAAGCATCCTATGGGGCCATAACCTTTATGGAGCAGCATATGGGGCATATTCTATGGAGCATCTTATGGGGCCATAACCTTTATAGAGCAGCATATGGTTCATATTATTCAACGGAGCATCTTATGTGGCCATTAATAACCTTTATGCAGCATTATATAGGGCGTATTTTGTATGGAGCATCTTATGGGGCCATCATGAACTGTATGGAATATTATATGGGGCTCCTGATTCAATATGGATATTCAAAAACATTTAACCTACTGATGTCTTATGCCGGTTATGAATCCACCTAACAACTATCTTGTCCATTCCATACATAGACATTTTTTTACTAAGGATTGTGTGAGATACTTTGTTAAATGCTTTACTGAAATCAAGATATACTATATCTACAGCATTTCCCTGATCCACCCAGTCAGTGATTCTGTCATACAAGGAAACTAAGTTAGTCAGACATGACTTATTAGTTACAAACCCATGCTGACTCTGTTTAATCACTTCATTTTTATCCAGGTACTTACGTACATTTTGTTTAATAATTTGTTCAAAGATCTTTCCTGATGTAGAAGTAAAACTTCCCGGTCTATAGTTGAAGGATGAAAGTTGAGCTGTGGTTGGTTGCTATGAATAACAGTTTTCCTTGTAGACAGTTATGGTAACTGAGGCCTATTATTCTTATGATTTCTATGGTGTTATCATTCTTCTGTAAAGCTGAAAATAGCACAATTTATTACAGTGCCGACACAGTCCACCCTCTGACACAGACTGCAGGGGGAGCCCAGAATCAGGAATTTCTCTTTGTCTGGCATGAAGCATCTCATTAACTAAAAAATTCAAACACAGATTAAAAAAAAAACACTAGACAGATTTCTCCAACCCAGGTATCATGTTAATCAATGTAACAGCACCAACCTGACAATGCCTCGTTGACTTTAAACTAAGTTATACAGCTACATCATCCAGGATTGGGCTAAGAAAGCGTACAACTTGAGCACGGCACTGCAATGGAGGTTGCTACCACTCAACGTGGTACGATAGTGTCCTGGACAGATAGGCACCATCAGACGCTAGCACATGCTGATGACTGGGAGCACAGTGGCGAATGCAATGCCACTGGTGGGCACTGACTCTAACTCCTATTCCCTGAACCCAAATACAACCAGAGAGTGGGGATCCTAATGAGTCAGTCGCAGTATCAAGCAACTGTCATCATATACACCATAAGCCACAAGAGTCTATATTAGCTCATGGCCGAGTAGCCATGCGACTCTTTTATAGCGGCGTCCTTCCTGGACCTTCCCAGTGGACCAATCTGAGCAGGAATGGGACCTGTGCATGTGGCCTCCAACCTCCAATAAGAGGTCGTCCCATGGGCATGCTCAGTAAGCAAAAGACAGGACTTAGTCCCAGAAGTGTCTTCTTGCTGCTGACTCAAGCATGGTGTTATAGCAGAGCCAGAAGGAACAACCAGACGCCTAGCATCAGCCTGGAAAAGATGCTGGGACTGACATCTCTGCTGAGCAGAAATCTCTGCGGTTGCAGAGGAATGGGAGACCACAGAGGACATGGCTTGAGATTCTCCTTGTGCAGGCGATACCTAAAATTACCCCCCCCAGGGCCCCCTCGCTACGCTCAAAGACCGCAACAAGTACCGGAGCGCTGATGTTTTCCACAGGCTCCCAGGTCCAATCCTCTGGGCCATGACCCTTCCAATCCACCAGATAATACTTTTTTCCACATATCATCCTGCACACCTCGATGTCATTCACCTCAAATTCGTCCAAGGACAAGCCCGATGTCCCGGCAGATGACTCGGAGAACCGGGACATGTGGAAGGGCTTAAGGAGGGACACATGGAAGGTATTGGTGATACACAGGCGTGGAGGAAGGGCCAGCCGGTAGACCACAGGGCTAACCTGTTCGAGGACCTTGAAAGAACCTATGTATCGACGTGCGAACTTAGTAGACTCGACCAGCAGCCTGATGTTGCGAGCGGAGAGCCACACTAAGTCACCAGGGGTGAAGGTTGGAGCAGGGCGCCGGTGTATGTCCACGGAGAACCTCATTCTCTCCTTGGAGGGCCGGATGACATCCTGAGTGTGGTCCCAAATATTACGTGCTTCCACCGCCCAGTCTGCCACCCTAGAGTTGGTGGACGACATGGGCACAGGGACGCACGGATGCTGGACGTAATTAAGGAGGAATGGGGTCTGGCAAGTGAAATTGGCCACAGTGTTGTTCAAGGCAAATTCTGCCCACAGTAGCAAGGATGCCCAGTCATCCTGCCTGGCAGAGACAAAATGTCGTAGGTATGTGTCCAGGGTCTGGTTGGCCCTCTCTACCAACCCATTCATCTCAGGATGAAAAGCTGAGGAGAGATTAGCTCAATGCTGAGCCATCAAAAGAGCTCTCTCCAGAACCGAGACGCAAACTGGGGACCCCTGTCACTGACAATCTTGTCTGGCATGCCATGTAGGTGAAAGACATGTTTGATGAACAAGACTGCCAGGCCCCATGCGGATGATAGCCAAGAAAGGGGCACCAGGTGCACCATTTTAGAAAAATGGTCGGTGACAACCCAAATCACCATGCTACCACTGGACTTGGGCAGGACCACCCCGAAGTCCATGCCAACCATTTCCCAGGGGGTAAAGTAGCCCAGCCGTTGTCAGGGAGACCTATATTTGGGTGCAGGAGATGCACGCCCGAATTAAGTCTCCAACATCACGGGCCATATGCGGCCACCAATAGGTCTTCGCCAGTAGCTCAGAGGTCCGCTTCATCCCAAAGTGTCCACCCACCCTGGATGCGTGAGCCCAAGAGAAGACCTCTGGTTGCAAACGGGCAGGGACAAATGTCTTGCCCAGAGGCACCGACTCAAGGGCATCTGGAGCCACAGTCCTCAAACTCTCAGAAGGGACAATTAGCCGAGGCTCCTCATCCTCCTCCTCCGCTGACACCATGGAGTGAGAGAGAGCATCGGCCTGGGCATTCTTCTCACTGGAAAGGAAATTAAGGGTGAATTGGAACCAGGGGAAGAAAAAATACCATCTGGCCTGGCGAGAATTCAGCCGCTGGGCTGTCTGTAGGTATAAAAAGTTCTTATGGTCGGTGAACACCTTTAAAAAGAACCGAGCCCCTTCCAAGAGGTGTCTCCACTCTGAGAAGGCCAATTTCATTGCTAGCAACTTCCTGTCCCCGATGGAATAGTTCCTCTCCGTCGGTGTAAAGGTCTTGGAATAGAAGAAGCAAGGATGCTTCCGACCCTGAGCGTCCTTCTGGAAGTGGATCGCTCCAGCACCGACGGAAGAGGCATCCACCTCCAGGATGAATGGCTTATCTTCATCGGTGCGATGTAGAATGGGAGCACTAGCAAAGTGGGACTTGATGGAAGAAAAGGCCTAGGAGACCTGTTCCGACCATAACTTGGGGTTTACTCCCTTCTTGGTGAGGGCAACCAAGGGAGCTAGCAAGGTGGAGAAGAAGTGGGGAGTGAACTGGCAATAGTAGTTCACGAACCTCAGAAAGTGCTGCACCACTTTGAGGGAGTGGGGTTCCTGCCAGTCCATTACCACCTGCAGTTTGGCAGGATCCATAGCCAAACCCTGGGCAGAGATAATATAGTCCAGGAAAGGCAAGGACTCCTGCTCAAACAGGCATTTATCCAACATGGCGTAGAGGGAGTTAGCTTGCAAGCGGGTGAAGACTTTGCCAACTTCTCTCTGGTGGAAGTCAATATCTGGAGAGAAGATGAGGATGTCATCCAGATAGACAACCACCGAAGTGGAGAGCATATCATGAAAGATATCATTGACAAAGTCCTGGAAGACGGCCGGCACATTACAAAACCAAAGGGCATGACCAGATACTCATAATGGCCATCGCTGGTGTTAAATGTCGTCTTCCATTCGTCCCCCTCACAGATGCGTATCAAGTTATATGCCCCCCGCAGATCTAATTTGGTGAAAACTCTCGCTCCCCGAAATCTATCGAACAGTTCCGATATCAGGGGCAGAGGATACTTGTTCTTAACGGTGATAGTGTTAAGACCCCTGTAATCGATGTAGGGACGCAGTTCTCCATTCTTCTTCTGGACGAAGAAGAATCCCACCCCTGCTGGTGACACTGACTTCCTAATGAATCCTCTTGCCAGATTCTCCCTGATGTATTGAGACATGGACTCTGTCTCTGGGAGAGATAAAGGGTAGACTCGACCCTGGGGAGGCTCAGAACCCGGCAAGAGGTCAATAGGACAGTCATAGGGGCGATGCAGTGGAAGGGTTTCCGATGCCTTTTTGGAGAACATGTCTGCATACTGTCGATAGTGTTTGGGGAGCGAGGAAAGATCTGCGGGGACGTCGGTGGAGGCAACCTGGATGCACTCCCTCAGACATCTACCCTCAAATGATTTACGCCAACCAAGAATTTTCCCCGATGACCACTCTATATGGGGAGAATGATACCGCAACCAGGGGACTCCTAGAAGGACCTAGTCGATACCCTTGGGCATGACGAGGAGGGATATTGTCTCCTGATGAGGAGAGACAAGAGTAACAATGGGGCAGTCTGGTGGGTAATCTGTGAGGGCAGAGTTGCGCCATTCACCACTCTGACGGTGACTGGTTTAGATATCATAACTAGGGGTATTGTGCACCATTGAGGGTAAGCAGACGACATAAAATTGCCATCCGCTCTGAAATCCATGCAAACCTCCACTGCCAGAGTGGAAGAACCATACTGAAGTGTGCCCTTAAAGGACAGCTTGGAGGAAAATGCAGCTGATTCCAGTGAGCTGCCTCCTTCGGCCACTAGACGCGAGCGTTTTCCCAGCCGCTGTGTTCACCGGTTGGCAAGGTGACCAGACTGCTGGCAAACATGACAGATCACAGGAGCTCAAGCGGACCGGGGCCGGGATCCCACAAAGGAAGCCTTCTGAAGCTCGGACACGTGATCGGGAGATTCCAGAGGTTTAGCAAAACTGTGTGCCAAACTAAACCTCTGCCTACACTGGGACCGCTCCAACCTTCGCTCCACAAAGCGAAGGTTTATACGGGTGGAGACGGTGATAAGCTCCTCCAGTGTGATGGGAATCTCCCTGGTGGCCAGGGCATCCTTCACATGGTCAGCCAGACCTCTCCAGAATGCCAGAATGAGGACCTTATCGAGCCACTCCAACTCAGAGGCCAGCATCCGGAACTGGATGACAAAGTGGCTGAACATGGACGAGCCCTGCGATAATGCCAGCAGTTGGAGCGCGGTATCATGGGTGACTCGCGGTGCCAAAAAGACCTGCTTCAGAGGGCCCAAGAACCATGAGGCACTCTGCACCACATAATCACCACGCTCTCACAACAGTGTGGCCCACTCCAGAGCTCTGCCCGACAAGAGGGAAATAACAAATCCCACCTTAGCCAGCTCGGAGGGGAATCATGCAGCCAGCAGCTCCAGCTGTATAGTGCACTGGCTCATGAAACCCCTACAAGAAGCACTATTGCCCAAGAACTTCTCGGGCAGTGGGAGGCAGGACAAAGTCAGGGCAGGGATGGCAGTGGACGCACGGGAGACAGCCTCCATGGCTGCCAGAACAGCGTCTGCAGTAAGATCCACAGCTGAGGTTGAGAACTCGAGAGCTGCCAACCTGCCCCCCAGCTTCTGGATGTACCTGTGGAGTCATTGCTCATCCGCCTTTACTAGCCAGACACTGGCGCTAATATAATGTTAGGTCGGAGGAATGCACCAAATAATAAAAATGATAATGAGGTGCGTTCGCAGCCTGGGGTCCACCGTGCAGAGATGGTAAACTGCTGCTGGCAGAGTGCAAACTAAACACAGGTGAGTATCCACTGACCCGGTGTATACAGGAGCGAACTCTGTTACTTCACAGAGTTCGCTGTCACAAATGCCAGAGCCTGTTAACTCCACAGGACTCGGGAAATGGAGCGCTAGTGTAGAGTCTCAGGACTCTGTCCTTAGGACACCAGACAGGAGTCCCTCTAGACCTCTAGCACTCAGTGCCACAAACTGCAGAACTAGCAGAAAATACTCTTACAAATATAGCGTGCAAGTGTGAATGGTGCCGCTCTGGCAGACGCCAGTAATCGCCCAGTGTTGGGCAAGGAAGCGCACAATTTATGCACGGCGCTGCACTGAGGATTGCTAACACTCGACGTGATATGATAGTGCCCTGGACAGATAGGCACCATCGGACGCTAGCACATGCTGATGACTGGGAGCACGGTGACGAATGCAATGCCACTGGTGGGCACTGACTCTAACTCCCATTCCCTGAACCCAAGCGCAACCAGAGGGAGGGGATCATAATTTTTGAGTCGCAGTATCAAGCATCCGTCATCATGCACACCATAAGCCACAAGAGTCTATATTAGAGCATGGCCAAGCGGCCATGCGACTCTTTTATAGCAGCATCCTTCCTGGACCTTCCGCAGGAGCGGACCTGCGCATGTGACCTCCGACCTCCAATGAGATGTCATTCCATGAGCATGCTCAGTAAGCAAAAGACAGGACTTAGTCCCAGAAGCATTTGCTTGCTGCTGACTCAAGCATGGTGTAATAGCAGAGCCAGAAGGAGAAACCAGATGCCTAGCATTAGCCTGGGCAAGACGCCGGGACCGACATCTCTGCTGAGCAGGAATCTATGCGGCAGCAGAGGAATGGGAGATTGCAGAGGACATGGCTTGAGATTTCCCCTGTGCAATGGGGGAAACTCAATGCCTAACAGTTATATACAGGGAGAGATGATATACTGGTATATACTATATACAGTTGGAGATGACATACAGGTATATACTATATACAGTTGGAGATGACATACAGGTATATGCTTTATATAGGGGGAAATGACATACAGATATATGCCATATACAGGAAGAGATTACATACAGTCATGGCCAAAAGTTTAGAGAATGACACAAATATTATATTTTCACATGATCTGCTGGCCTCTGGTTTTTATGTGTGTTTGTCAGATGTTTTTATCACATACAGAAATATAATTGCAATCATATTATGAGTAGCAAAAGGTTTTATTGACAGTTAGAATGAGTTAATGCAGCAAGTCAATATTTGCAGTGTTGACCCTTCTTCTTCAGGACCTCAGCAATTCTCCCTGGCATGCTCTCAATCAACTTCTGGATCAAATCCTGACTGATAGCAGTCCATTCTTGAAAAATCAATGCTTTTATTTTGTCAGAATTTGAAGGTTTTTGTTTGTCCACCCGTCTCTTGATGATTGACCACAAGTTCTCAATGGGATTAAGATCTGGGGAGTTTCCAGGCCATGGTCCCAAAATCTCTATGTTTTGTTCCTTGAGCCATTTAGTTATCACCTTTGCTTTATGGCAAGGTGCTCCATCATGTTGAAAAAGGCATTGTTGATCGCCAAACTGCTCTTGGACGGTTGGGAGAAGTTGCTCTTGGAGGACATTCTGGTACCATTCTTTATTCATGGCTGTGTTTTTAGGCAAGGCTGAGAGAGAGCCCATTCCCTTGGCTGAGAAGCAACCCTACACATGAATTGTTTCAGGATGCTTGATAGTTGGCATGAGACAAGACTGGTGGTAGCGCTCACCTGGTCTTCTCCGAATAAGCTGTTTTCCAGATGTCCCAAACAATCGAAAAGGGGATTCATCAGAGAAAATGACTTTACCCCAGTCCTCAGCAGTCCACTCCCTGTATCTCTTGCAGAATATCAGTCTGTCCATGATGTTTTTTCTGGAGAGAAGTGGCTTCTTTGCTGCCCTCCTTGAGACCAGGCCTTGCTCCAAGAGTCTCCGCCTCACAGTGCATGCAGATGCACTCACACCTGCCTGCTGCCATTCCTGAGCAAGCTCTGCACTGCTGGTAGCCCGATCCCGCAGCTGAAACACTTTTAAGAGACGGTCCTGGTACTTGCTGGTCTTTCTTGGGCGCCCTGGAGCCTTTTTGGCAACAAGGGAACCTCTCTCCTTGAAGTTCTTGATGATGCGATAGATTGTTGACTGAGGTGCAATCTTTCTAGCTGCGATACTCTTCCCTGTTAGGCCATTTTTGTGCAGTGCAATGATGACTGCACGTGTTTCTTTAGAGATAACCATGGTTAACAGAAGAGAAACAATGATGCCAAGCACCAGCCTCCTTTTAAAGTGTCCAGTGGTGTCATTCTTACTTAATCATGACAGATTGATCTCCAGCCCTGTCCTCATCAACACCCACACCTGTGTTAATGGAGCAATCACTGAAACGATGTTAGCTGGTCCTTTTAAGGCAGGGCTGCAATGATGTTGAAATGTGTATTGGGGGATAAAGTTCATTTTCTAGGCAAATATTGACTTTGCAAGTAATTGCTGTTAAGCTGATCACTCTTTATAACATTCTGGAGTATATGCAAATTGCCATTAGAAAAAATGAAGCAGTAGACTTTGTAAAAATTAATATTTGTGTCATTCTCTAAACTTTTGGCCATGACTGTACAGGTATAAACTATACGCAGGAGGAGATGACATACATGTTTTATCATAACCAGGTTCCCCGTATCACGTTCCCACATGCTTTATGCATCTATCAGCCCTCTGTGTCTGTACTGTTACACACTTAACATTATGGCTGATCCAAACAATCAGGGCAATTGTTACCACCCACCTTTCATGTCTCCCTTTTTTTTTTTTCCTCATAGATTGTAAGCTTGCCAGCAGGGCCCTCATTCCTCTTGGTATCTGTTATGATCTATGTGATTATTGTTATGCTGTAATGTCTATCGTCTGTACAAGTCCCCTCTGAAATGTAAAGTGCTGCAGAATATGTCAGCGCTGTAGAAATAAAATTTATTATTATTATTATTATAATTACATGTGCAGTATATATTATACACTGGAGGAGGAGATAACATACAGATGTATATACTATGTACAAAAGGAGATGACATACAGGTATATAGTATATTCGGGGGATACTATGCCTGGACAATGCCTGGCTCTTCAACTAGTAAATTATAATTATTAACCATCAATGGCTAGGCAGACAGCTGCGGGCTGAAATTATTAGACTAGGAATGGGCCATGGATAATGGCCCCATCCCAGATTAAAAACATCAGCTCTCAGCCACCCCAGAAAGTGTGCATCCTATGCCTCCCTCTTCCCACTTACCCTGGTGAGGTGGCAAGTGGGGTGATAGTTGGGGGGATTGATGTCACCTTTGTATTGTTAGGTGACATCAAGCTCAGAGGTTATTAATTGACAGGCATCTACAAGACAGCCCCATAGTGATATTTTTTTAAAGAAACACACACCCAGAATAAAGTCCGTTAATTGAAAGAATGACACAGACTCCTTTGTTGAATCTAAAATAAACCATACTCATGTCATCGTTCAGTCCACTGAAGCCAATGTCTCCTGTAACATAATTAAAATAATGAACAACAATATTCCTCACCTGTCCACCGAAAAGATCATAATCCATATGTCCAGCATGCATCTACAAAATATCAGCATTTTGTTGATTGCAGATTTTTGTAATACCGGTAATCAAGTTCCACTTGAATAAATTGACTCAACTCCAGAATTGAACATAACCGTCATAATACTCTGAATTTGTTTTTACGGCTTAAAAAAATTTTGCAAACTTTTATTTCGAACAGTAGAAAAAAGTGGCCTTTTTTATGGATTGTCCAGGCATTTCTGGACAATGTTGAATTACGGTTTCTAATATTTTTATGCTTGGCAGCTTCCAGTATATTATCGCTCTGACTAATTCAAGACTCAATGCGGAAGAATTACTAGCGTGTTTTCACCTAGACTTTAGGGAAAAAATGTCCAAAAATTGTTGCATTTTGTTTCATAATGTAGAATCAGATTTTAAATCTATTTGTTATGTGATATTTGCTGCAGCTTATTCAACCTGGGTCATGGCTTTTAGGGAAAGGAGCATGGCATAAGTGCGGCAACTTACACCATATGGCACCAAAAGTGTTGAAGCTAAAAAGTTTGGTAACTAAGTCAAACAATAGTGGGTGTAATGCAACTGTGGAGCAGTAGTGTGCAACCTCCACCAGGGGGCGCTGGTAAGGGAAAAGGAGTTGCACTCATCATATAGCACAGCAGTGCAGATGTGCAGGTTACCACAAATAAATGGTAGAGTAATCAGATAGGCTGAGCCAACAACACACAGGACAGCGAAGTACCAGAAGTCACAGAATTACACGAGGTAAGAGACAAGCCAAAAGTCAGCAAATAGACAAGAACGCTGTATCCAAAATGTGAGATGAAGAGAGGAGTCAGATCTGAGCCAGAAAGTCAAGAAGCCGGTCGGTAACGCAGTATCAGAGACAGAAAAACAGGAAGCGGGGTTAAGAGTCAAGCCGGATCATACACTGTAAGGAAGCCTGAGACAGAAGGATCACTAGGGTATATGGGTCTGTGGCTCTAGCCTGGAAGCATGAACAAACACTGTCAAGCTCTGCAGGCCACAGCAGGCTGAAATAATCACCCAGAACCCAAAATGAGGCAGAGAAGGTTTAACCCCCGCATGACCAAACCGGGGAGAGAATAGCATGAAACAAACCCCGGCTTGGATCTTGACAGTGGGTACAAGAATCCCAGTTTTCTATTGCTATCAGAACCTGGCCAAACGGGATCTGAAGGCTCTCCACAAATAAATTGGTCACCATCTCATTAAAATGCGACCACCAAGCGATTTATAGCAATAAAAGAACTCTGCTCAGATACCAACTTAGTCATCTGCCAATCAGACAAGGCAGGATAATAATAATAATAATCTTTATTTATATAGCGCCAACATATTCCGCAGCGCTTTACAGTTGAACAGTTTCAAACACAACAGTCATAAGTAACAACGTTAACATTACAATAATTAAAGCGAAATAAGACGACCCTGCTCGTGGAGCTTACAATCTACAATGAGGTGGGGGAGATACAAAGCACAGGTTTGTATTTACAATGATGTATTTACAATGACGGTCCAGCCATCTTCAGGGGGTGGGGGTTGGATGGAGATAGTGAATGGGCTACACACACACAAACATGACTTTGATTACTGAATGTGATAGGCCGCTCTGAACAAATGTGTTTTGAGCGAGCGCCTAAAACTATGCAAATTGTGGATGGTCCTAATATCTTGGGGTAGAGCATTCCAGAGGATTGGCGCAGCACGGGAGAAGTCTTGGAGTCGGGAGTGGGAGGTACGGATTAGGGCAGAGGTTAGTCGAAAGTCATTTGCAGAGCGCAGCGGTCGGTTAGGCCGATAGACAGAAATGAGGGAGGAGATGTAAGGGGGTGCCGCACTGTGGAGAGCTTTGTGGGTGAGAACAAGTACTTTGAATTGTACCCTGTAATGAATTGGCAGCCAGTGTAACGACTGGCGAAGAGCGGACGCGTCTGAGTAACGATTAGCCAGATGGACAACCCTGGCTGCTGCATTAAGGATAGACTGGAGAGGGGAGAGTCGAGTGAGAGGGAGGCCAATTAATAGAGCATTACAGTAGTCCAGGCGGTAGTGGATCAAGGCGACAGTGAGAGTTTTTGTTGTTTCCATGGTGAGAAAAGGGTGGATTCTAGAGATGTTCTTTAGGTGTAAGCGGCATGAGCGGGCAAGAGATTGTATATGGGAGGTGAAGGAGAGATCAGAGTCGAACATAACACCCAGACAGCGCGCCTGCTGTCGGGGTGTTATTATGGTGCCACCCACAGAGAGGGAAATGTCAGATTTAGGGAGGTTAGTAGATAGTGGGAGCAGAAGAAGTTCAGTTTTGGAGAGGTTGAGTTTCAGATAGAGAGCAGACATGATGTTGGAGACTGCAGACAGACAGTCAGTGGCGTTCTGTAGTACACCGGAGGTAAGGTCAGGGGATGATGTGTACAGTTGTGTGTCATCAGCATAAAGATGGTACTGAAAGCCAAATCTGCTGATGGTCTGTCCAATTGGGGCCGTATAGAGAGAGAAGAGAAGGGGGCCAAGGACTGAGCCCTGAGGTACCCCAACAGTGAGAGGAAGAGGAGATGAAGTGGAGCCAGAAAACAGAACACTGAAGGAGCAGTCGGAAAGATAGGAGGAGAACCAGGAAAGAGCAGTGTCCTTAATGCCTAGTGACTGGAGCCTAGAGAGTAGGAGAGGATGGTCAACAGTGTCGAAAGCTGCAGAAAGGTCGAGAAGAATGAGCAGAGAGTGGTCACCATTACGTTTTGCTGTCAGAAGGTCATTGGTCACTTTGATGAGTGCAGTTTCTGTCGAATGTAGGGGGCGGAAACCGGACTGTGAAGGGTCTAGGAGGGAGTGAGTGGAGAGGTAACAGGTAAGGCGTGAGTATATCAGGTGCTCCAAGAGTTTAGAGATGAAGGGGAGATTGGAGACTGGTCTGTAGTTGTTTGTGCAGGATGGGTCGAGGGTGGGTTTCTTTAGTAATGGAGTAATGATAGAGTGTTTGAAGGAGGAGGGGAAAATGCCAGAGGAGAGGGAGAGATTAAAGATTGTAGTTAGGTGAGTTGTGACGACTGGGGAGAGAGACTGGAGGAGATGTGAGGGAATGGGGTCGGTTGTGCATGTAGTCGGACGAGAAGAGGAGAGGAGCCTGGAGACTTCTTCTTCTGTGATGGGAGCAAATGTGGAGAGTGAGCCAGGGGAAATGCAGGGAGGGATGGGAGTCACTGAACTTGGTGATTGGGAGCGGATTTCCTGACGGATATTGTCTATTTTCTCTATAAAGTGGGAGGCCAGGTCATCAGCGCAAATGTCTGTGATAGGGGCTTGTGCTTTTGGCCTGAGGAGGGAGTGAAAGGTGTCAAAAAGTTTCTTGGGGTTGTTGGATAGTGAGGAGATCAGGGTGGTGAAGTAGGTCTGTTTGGCGAGGTGAAGGGCAGAGTTATATGTCCTTAACATAAATTTGAAGTGTATGAAGTCTTCTGGTGTGCGTGTTTTCCTCCATAAGCATTCAGCACACCTAGAGCATCGCTGGAGAAATTGGGTTTGCGATGTGAGCCAGGGCTGTTTCACTCTGTGTTTGAAGGTTCTGAGGGTGAGGGGAGCTACTTGGTCAAGGGTGCTTCTAAGAGTGTCATTGAAGTGATGTACAGCCAGATCAGGACAGGACAAAGAAGAGATTGGGGACAATGATGAGTGTAGGGAGTCTGAAAGGATGTGTGGTGGTCCTAGATGCTACACTATATACAGTGTTTGTGTCTTCCATGCTACATGATAATAGTACATACTATAAGGAACTTAGATATGATCCCACTATTTTTTTTAAAATAGATGATCTCAAATATTAGTTGAGGGAGTATCATTGATTCCACGCTCAGAAAACTATTATTAACAGACCATCCCATTATGGCAATATTCCATGGTTTACCCAAAACACACAAAGGGATTTTTCGCCCTTACGACTGATCATTTTAGGAATAGGATCCCTGAATCAAGGACTGAGCAAATGGTTTGACAACCATTTGCAATCGCTAACTAACAGAATACACAGCTTTTTGAAGGATAGCACTTCGGTTCTTCAACAATTTGATGAATTTTCATGAAAGGAAGAATATACTTTTGCCACACTAGATATGGCTAATTAATATTTCTGCATTCTGCATCTACTTAGGGTTACAGCTGTTCAATACAATCTTGGCAATTGCAGAACATATTCTAATGATCGCAAACATTACATCATTACTGTTTGCACTATCTGTTGAAACTCAACTTTTTCATGTTCAATTCGACATTTTTTTATTCTAGGTAGTTGGAGCACCAATGGGTGCTAAATTTTCCCCCTCCCTTGTCATGCTATATATGGCTTGGGTCAGGGTTGGGCACATCCAGGGGACCTTTCTGCTGTGCTAAAATGTATTTAGGTCAGCTTTATACCACTTTTTTTACCACTTTTCTTTATTTTGGCCAACATATTAATAATTTTTATACCATTATTTGGACATAGATCGGTCTTTTCCTTTGTTCTGTTTCAATTTTCTGATTGTCTTCTGCATTTTACATGGATGCACAAATGATGGTAGTGATACTTTTACTTTGATGTTATCCTAACCACAAATATTGCATGTGCACATCGCACATACGATCATCAACGAATGTCTAGATAATGGTTTCCACTTCAATTAGCTTTAAGAAGTTGTTTTACATCTTGCTTAGTCAGTAGAACTTCTAGGGTGTAATATTGTAGGTGATGTATAAGGATGAAGGATAAGATATTTTAATTAGTGTAGCCACAATTCTCTCAATGGACCAAGGCAACTTAAAGTACAGAATAGCGATCAATAAAAATTTAATTTCATAAAATTGTAGGACGCCATCATGTTTTAGTCAACTCATTTTGCTGGATACTGTGGACAGTTTCAAATTATTAGCCAGTAAAGAGGAGCAGTTATATTTTCCTATGAAGGTAATAAATACAGTATTAATTCCACTATGGCTAAAAAACTACCCAAAGAGCACGTGCCTAAGAGGTGAACATCAAAATTAGAGATGAGCGAACCATTCAAGGTTCGGTTCAGTTCAACGAACGTCTCGATGTTCGCTGAACAGTTCGTCGAACATACCTGAAACCCATTGAATTCAATGAGAGGCTAAACCAAACACATACACAACACCTTAAGAGGGGCAAAAAGCTTCCCAAACAGCTCAAAGTAGGGGCACACACCAGGAAAGTGGCATCAATTGACCCACAGTAGAAATTTGATAATGGCACAGCAGCAGTCAGCCATGGGCGGTGTAAGCCTGCTTTTCTGGGAGCCCTGATACCTCATGCAACAGCTCAAACTGTTTTTTACTCAGCCACACTCATGTGCCACAAATACCAGCTTCTTAGACCACTAATGTTGTAAAAACTTAAAGATAGAAACCCAGGTAGTTGACTGAAAGTAAGTGCAGTCCTGCCGGTCTGGAAGCTCTACTGCTACAGGCAACATACATAAAGGAGATCCAACTTTGAGTCCAAACATTTCAAAAAATAATGCCACACACCACTAAAGTAACAACAATTTCCTCAGAGCAGAAGTAATATAATGGGCCTCTCAGATCCCTTCCATTACAAGCAACCTACCAGATGGAGACCCAAGTTAGAGTCTCCACATTTCAAAAAAAATATTGGCACACAACAGTAAAGTGACATCAATTTCCGTTGAGTAGAAATAGTATAATGATTCTGTGAGACACCTTTCACTACAGGTAAGCCACTAGATGAATATCCAAATTGGAGTCTTCACATTTCAAAAAATTAATGGCACACATCACTAAAGTGGCATCAATTTCCCTGAATAAAAATAGTATAATGGTGCTCTGACACCCCTTCCGAGGCAACCCACCAGATGGAGACATAAATTAGAGTCTCAACATTTCCAAAAATTATTGGCACACACCAATAAAGTGACATTAATTTCCCCAGAGTAGACATAGTATAATGGGCCTTTCAGACCCCTTCCACTACAGGCAACCAAAGAGGTAGAGACCCAACTTGGAGTTTCAACATTTTAAAAAACAATTGTCACACAACAGTAAAGTGGCATCAATTTCCAAAGAATAGAAATAGCATAATGGTGCTCTGAGACCCCTTCCACTACAGGCAACCCATCAGATAAAGCAAATTGGAGTCTTCACATTTCAAAAAAATATTGGCACACACCAATAAAGTGGCATCAATTTCCCCAGAGTAGAAATAGTATAATGGGCCTCTCAGACCCCTTCCCCTACAGACAACCCACCAGATGGAGACCCAAATTGGAGTCTCCACATTTCAACAAATAATTGTCACTCATCAGTAAAGTGGCATCAATTTCTCCAGAGTAGAAAAAGTATAATGGTGCTCTGAGACCCCTTCCACTACAGGCAACCCACCAGATAAAGCAAATTGGAGTCTGACTCTTCACATTTCAAAAAAATATTGTCACACACCAATAAAGTGCCACTAATTTCCCCAGAGTAGAAATGGTATAATGGTACTCTGAGACCCCTTCCGCTATAGGCAACCCAACAGATGGAGACCCAAATTGGAGTCTTCAAATTTCAAAAAATTATTGGCACACACCAGTAAACTGGCATCAGTTTCCCCAAGTAGAAATAGTATAAAGGGCCTTTCAGACCCCTTAAACAACAAGCAACCCACCAGATGGAGACCCAACTTGGAGTCTCCACATCTCAACAAATAATTGC